>NC_091987.1:132895082-133112478 GCF_044704955.1 Pristiophorus japonicus
CCTATTCATGCTGCTTCAAAGGGTATCGTTTGCAAGGGCTGTGGAACAATGGGGACACCTCCAACGAGGTTGCAGAAGAGCTTCAAGGCCCTGCAAAGACCTGCAAACCACCACGTGGCAGAGGATGATCGGTCACAGGTGGATCAAAGCAATCAGAGCCTCAGAGAGAGGAGGCAGATGCTGAAGTCATGGGGTGCACATATTTTGACGAAATGTCCCCCTATAATGCTAATGTAAATTGAATGGCTCTCCGTGTCCATGGAGCTGGACAGGCTCTAGCCAATCCATCATCAGTAAAAAGATGTTTGAGAGACTGTGGTGCAACAAGGCACTCAGATCAGCCCTGAGCCCAATCCACACGAAACTGAGAACATACGTCAAAGAGCTTATCCACTGTCCTGGGCAGCGCCATGGTCAAGGTCACCTATGAGGGCATGGTGCATGATGTCCACTATGGATGGTACTGGGCGATGGCCCCACTGCTGTGGAAGGAGCTGGCTGGGCAAGATACGCTGGAACTGGGACAACATCCAATGCTTTCGTCCATACAACCTCGCCCAGTTCTTAACAAGTTCCTCCCTTTGACCAGGCATAAATTTTCTGGGTTAAGGTGCAGATCCACTTGGTCCCAGAGGCATAACCCATTCATCACAAGGCAGAGCAGGTACCTCACATGATGAGGGAGAGAGTGGAAATCGAGCTGGACAGGCTGCAATGCGAGGGTGATCATCATCTCCCCAGTGGAATTCAAGCGAGTGGGCCAGCCCATTGTTCCAGTCCTCAAGGATGACGACCGTCAGGATATGCGGCGATTATAAAGTAACTATTAATCATTTCTCGCTACAGGACCAATACCTGCTACCTAAGGCAGACGACCTATTTGCGATGCTGGCAGGAAGCAAAACGTTCATAAGCTAACTTAACTTTGGCCTACATGACGCAGGAGGTGGAGGAATCTTTGAAAGGCCTCACCTGCATCAACACGCACAAAGGTCTTTTCGTTTACAACAGATGCCTGTTTGTGATTTGATCAGCTGCGGCGATATTCCAGAGAAACATGGAAAGCTTGCTGAAGTCGGTCCCGCATACCATGGTCTTCCAGGATGCTATCTTGGTTACAGGTCGGGACACCGTCGAGCACCTGCAGAACCTGGAAGAGGTTTTTAGTCGGCTTAATCATGTGGGGCTGAGGCTAAAATGCTCGAAGTGCGTTTTCCTGTCGCCTGAAGTGGAGTTCCTGGGGAGAGGAATTGCGGCTGACGGCATCAGGCCCACCGATTAGAAGACTGAGGCAATCAAGAACGCACCAAGACCACAGAACGTGACGGATCTGCGGACGTTTCTAGGTCTCCTGATCTATTTTGGTAACTTCTTACCGGGTCTTAGCACATTGTTAGAACCCCTGCACTCTACTGCGTAAGGGAGATGAATGGGTATGGGGTAAAAGCCAAGAAAATGCCTTTGAGAAAGCTAGGAAGCTGTTATGTTCAAACAAATTGCTTGTGTTGTACGATCCATGTAAACGTTTGGGACTAGCATGTGATGTGTCATCGTACAGGGTCGGGTGTGTATTGCAACAAGCTAATGAATTTGGGAAATTGCAACCGGTTGCTTATGCATCCAGAAGTCTGTCTAAGACCGCGAGGACCTACAGTATGATCAAAAAAGAAGCATTAGCGTGTGTATACGGGGTAAAGAAAATGAATCAATATCTGTTCGGGCTCAAATTTGAATTGGAAACTGACCATAAGCCGCTTATCTCCCTCTTTTCTGAAAATAAGGGATGAATACAAATGCATCGGTCCGCATCCAGAGATGGGCGCTCACGTTGTCCGCATACAACTACGCCATCCGCCACAGGCCAGGCACAGAAACTGTGCCGATGCTCTCAGTAGGATATAAGTGCCCACCACCGGAGTGGAGATGGCACAGCCTGCAGATTTAGTTATGGTAATGGAAGCATTCGAAAGTGAGCAATCACCTGTTACCGCCCAACAGATTAGAACCTGGACAAGCCAGGACCCCTTACTGTCCTTAGTAAAAAACTGTGTGCTCCACGGGAGTTGGTCTAGTGTCCCGACAGAGATGCAGGAAGAAATAAAGCCGTACCAGCGGCGCAAAGATGAACTGTCTATACAGGCAGACTGCCTCCTATGGGGTAATCGGGTAGTTGTGCCAAAAAAGGGCAGGACCACTTCCATTAGTGATCTCCACAGTACCCACCCAGGCATTGTAATGATGAAAGCGATAGCCAGATCCCACATGTGGTGGCCCGGTATCGATGCAGACTTAGAGTCCTGTGTGCACAAATGTAATACATGTTCCAAGTTAAGCAATACGCCCAGGGAGGCGTCACTAAGTTTATGGTCTTGGCCCTCCAAACCATGGTCCAGGGTTCATGTCGACTATGCAGGCCCATTCTTGGAAAAAAAGTTTTTAGTGGTTGTAGATGCGTACTCCAAATGGATTGAATGTGTGATAATGTCGGCAAGCATGTCCGCTGCCACCATTGAAAGCCTGCGGGCCATGTTTGCCACGCACGGCCTGCCTGATGTCCTTGTAATTGACAATGGGCCGTGCTTTACCAGTGCAGAATTCAAGGAGTTCATGACCCGCAATGGGGTCAAACATGTCATGTCTGCCCCGTTTAAGCCAGCGTCCAATGGTCAGGCAGAACGAGCAGTTCAAACAATCAAGCAGAGCTTGAAAAGGGTAACTGAAGGCTCACTATAGACTCGCTTATCCCGAGTCCTGCTTAGTTACCGCACAAGACCCCACTTGCTCACCGGGGTCCCTCCCGCTGAACTGCTCATGAAAAGGGCATTTAAGACAAGGCTCTCGTTAGTCCACCCTGATCTACACGAACAGATAGAGAGCAGACGGCGTCAACAGAATACATATCATGATGGCGCAAATGTGTCAAGTGAAATTGAAGTAAATGATCCTGTTTATGTGTTACATCAAAACATAGAAAATAGGTGCAGGAGTAGGCTATTCGGCCCTTCGAGCCTGCACCACCATTCAATAAGATCATGGCTGATCATTCCCTCAGTACCCCTTTCCTGCTTTCTCTCCATACCCGTTGATCTCTTTAGCCGTAAGGGCCACATCTAACTCCCTCTTGAATATATCCAACGAACTGGCATCAACAACTCTCTGCGGCAGGGAATTCCACAGGTTAACAACTGTCTGAGTGAAGAAGTTTCTCGTCATCTCAGTCTTAAATGGTTTACCCCTTATCCTAAGACTATGTCCCCTGGTTCTGGACTTCCCCAACATCGGGAACATTCTTCCCGCATCTAGCCTGTCCAGTCCCGTCAGAATTTTATATGTTTCTATGAGATCCCCTCTCATCCTTCTAAACTCCAGTGAATAAAGGCCCAGTTGATCCAGTCTCTCCTCATATGTCAGTCCAACCATCCCGGGAATCAATCTGGTGAACCTTCGCTGCACTCCCTCAATAGCAAGAACGTCCTTCCTCAGATTAGGAGACCAAAACTGTACACAATATTCCAGGTGAGGCCTCACCAAGGCCCTGTACAACTGCAGTAAGCCCTCCCTGCTCCTATACTCAAAACCCCTAGCTATGAAGGCCAACATACCATTTGCCTTCTTCACCACCTGCTGTACCTGCATGCCAACTTTCAATGACTGATGTACCATGACGCCCAGGTCTCGTTGCACCACCCCTTTTCATAATCTGCCGCCATTCAGATAATATTCTGATTTCGTGTTTTTGCCCCCAAAGTGGATAACCTCACATTTTTCCACATTATACTGCATCTGCCATGCATTTGCTCACTCACCTAACCTGTCCAAGTCACCCTGCAGCTTTTTAGCGTCCTCCTCACAGCTCACACCGCCACCCAGTTTAGTGTCATCTGCAAACTTGGAGATATTACACTCAATTCCTTCATCTAAATCATTAATGTATATTGTAAATAGCTGGAGTCCCAGCACTGAGCCCTGCGGCACCCCACTAGTCACTGCCCGCCATTCTGAAAAGGACCCGTTTATCCCGACTCGCTGCTTCCTGTCTGCCAACCAGTTCTCTATCCACGTCAGTATATTAGCCCCAATACCATGTACTTTGAATTTGCACACCAATCTCTTGTGTGGGATCTTGTCAAAAGCCTTTTGAAAGTCCAAATACACCACATCCACTGGTTCTCCCTTGTCCACTCTACTAGTAACATCCTCAAAAAATTCCAGAAGATTTGTCAAGCATGATTTCCCCTTCATAAATCCATGCTGACTTGGACCGATCCTGTCACTGCTTTCCAAATGCGCTGCTATTTCATCTTTAATAATTGATTCCAACATTTTCCCCACTACTGATATCAGGCTAACCGGTCTATAATTACCCGCTTTCTCTCTCCCTCCCTTTTTAAAAAGTGGTGTTACAGTAGCTACCCTCCAGTTCATTTGAACTGACAGAGTTGATATACTGTTGGAAAATAATCACCAATGCATTTCTAGGGCCACTTCCTTAAGTACCCTGCGATGCAGACTATCAGACCCCGGAGATTTATTGGCCTTCAATCCCATCATTTTCCCTAACACACTTTCCTGCCTAATAAGGATATCCTTCAGTTCCGCCTTCTCGCTAGACCCTTGGTCCCCTAGTATTTCCGGAAGGTTATTTGTGTCTTCCTTCGTGAAGACAGAACCAAAGTATTTGTTCAACTGGTCTGCCATTTCTTTGTTCCCCATTATAAATTCACCTGAATCTGACTGCAAGGGACCGACGTTTGTCTTCACTAATCTTTTTCTCTTCACATAACTGACTGCAAAAGCTTCTATAGATTTTATGTTCCCGGCAAGCTTCCCCCCTCCTAATTAAACCATTTGTCCTCCTCTGCTGAATTCTAAATTTATCCCGGACCTCAGGTTTGCTGCTTTTTCTGGCCAATTTATATGCCTCTTCCTTGGATTTAACACTATCCTTCATTTCCCTTGTTAGCCACGGTTGAGCCACCTTCCAGACAGGGATGTACAATTGTTAAAGTTCATCCATGTGATCTTTAAATGTTTGCCATTGCCTATCCACCGTCAACCCTTTCAGTATCATTTGCCAGTCTATTCTAGCCAATTCACGTCTCATACCATTGAAGTTACCTTTCCTTAAGCTCAGGACCCTAGTCTCTGAATTAACTGTGTCACTCTCCATCTTAATGAAGAATTCTACCATATTATGGCCACTCTTCCCCAAGGGGCCTCGCACAACAGGATTGCTAATTCCTTTCTCATTACACATCACCCAGTCTAGGATGGCCAGCCCTCTTGTTGGTTCCTCAACATATTGGTCCAGAAAACCATCCCTAATACACTCCAGAAAATCCTCCTCCATCGTATCAGTTTGGTTAGCCCAATCTATATGTAGATTAAAGTCGCCCATGATAACTGCTGTACCTTTATTGCACGCATCCCTAATTTCTTGTTTGATGCTGTCCCCAACCTCACTACTACTGTTTGGTGGTCTGTACACAACTCCCACTAGCGTTTTCTGCCCTTTGGTATTCCGCAGCTCCACCCATACAGATTCCACATCATCCAAACTAATGTCCTTCCTTACTATTGCATTAATTTCCTCTTTAACCAGCAACGTTACCCCACCTCCTTTTCCTTTCTGGATATCCTTCCTGAATGTTGAACACCCCTGGATGTTGAGTTCCCAGCCTTGGTCACTCTGGAGCCATGTCTCCGTGATGCCAATTATATCATATTCATTAATTGTGGCCTGTGCAGTTAATTCATCCTCCTTATTACTCCTCATATTGAGGCACAGAGCCTTCAGGCTTGTCTTTTTAACACACTTTTAACTTTTAGAATTTTGCTGCAATTAGGGCCTTTTTGATTTTTGCCTTGGGTTTTTCTGCCCTCCACTTTTACTTTTCTTCTTGCTATCTTTTGCTTCTATTTTACTTCCCTCTGTCTCCCTGCATAGGTTCCCATCCCCATGCCATATTAGTTTAACTCCTCCCCAACAGCACTAGCAAACACTCCCCCTAGGACATTGGTTCCGGTCCTGCCCAGGTGCAGACCGTCCGGTTTGTACTGGTCCCACCTCCCCCAGAACCGGTTCCAATGTCCCAGGAATTTGAATCCCTCCCTTCTGCACCACTCCTCAAGCCACGTATTCATCTGAGCTATCCTGCGATTCCTACTGTGACTAGCACGTGGCACTGGTAGCAATCCTGAGATTACTACCTTTGAGGTCCTACTTTTTAATTTAACTCCTAGCTCCCTAAATTCACCTTATTAGATCTCATCCCATTTTTTACCTATATCATTAGTACCTATATGCACCACGACAACTGGCTGTTCACCCTCCTCTTTCAAAATGTCCTGCACCCGCTCCGAGACATCCTTGACCCTTGCACCAGGGAAGCAACATTCCATCCTGGAGTCTCGATTGTGGCCACAGAAACGTCTATCTATTCCCCTTACAATAGAATCTCCTACCACTATAGCTCTCACACTTTTTTTTCTCCCCTCCTGTGCAGCAGAGCCACCCACATGAACTTTGCTGCTGCTGCTCGCCCCTGGTGAGTCATCCCCCTCACCAGTACCCAAAACAGTATATCTGTTTTGAAGGGGGATGACTGCAGGGGACCCCTGCATTACCTTCCTTCCACTGCTCTTCCTGTTGGTCACCCATCCCCTAACTGGCTGTGTACCCTTTACCTGAGGTGTGGCCAACTCACTAAACGTGCTATTCACGACATCCTCAGCATTGCGGATGCTCCAGAGTAAATCCACCCGCAGCTCCAGTGCCGCAATGCGGTCTGTCAGGTGCTGCAGGCGGATACACTTCCCGCACATGTAGTCGTCAGCGTCCCTGAGTTCCCACATAGCACAGGAGGAGCATAACACATGTCCAAGCTCACCTGCCTTGACTTAACCCCTAAATTAACTTAATTTGGCAATAACAATGATAAAGGTTACCTACTGATAGGGAAAAGAAAAAGAAAAACTACTCGCCAATCACTTACCCCCTTGGCTGTGACGTCACCTTTAGATTTCTTTCTACTTCTTTGTTTACCTTCTGCCTATGCTGCAGCTGGCCTCCTCGACGCTGCCGCCGATCCCCGGACTCCTGCTGGGCCTTTATAGGCCTCACGAACTCCCGTTCCGCCTCCTCAACGCTGCCGCAAATCCCTGGACTCCCGCTGGGCCTTTATAGGCCTCACGAACACCTGCTCCGCCTCCTCGACGCTGCCGCCGACCCCCGGACTCCCGCGCGTTGAACTATGGACAAGGTCCCAAGTGGATTGCTGGCACTTTTTTGGCCAAAGAGGAGAGTAGGGTGTTTGTGGTCAAACTCGCAAATGGACTCATCTGAGAAAACACTTGGACCAAACCAAACTCAGATTTATGGACTATCCAGAACAACCCACAATAGACTCTATCTTTTTCGACCTTCCAACACACACAAGTGTCAACCGACCCAGCGGTTGACCATGAAGCAGAACCCTTCATCCGCAGCAGCCCAGCAAGGCTCACCATCCCCAGCAGCCCAGCAAGGCCAACTGCGCAGCAGCCCAGCGAAGGCCCAACAAATGACTCACCAACACCAGCATTTGCACCTAGATGATCAACCAGGGAAAGGAAGGCCCCAGATCGACTCACATTGTAAATAGTTACACTATTGACTTTGGCGGGGAGTGGGGGGGCGGCGGGGGGGAGTGTTGTTATGTATGTAAACCTGCGATTACCATGTCTAACCACCAGAGGGCTTATCCCCTGGAGTCCCAAGGGATTCCATAATCCCTTGGGAGCACCTAAAAAAAAGGAGGCACTCTGAGATCTGTAATAAAGGACTATGGTTACACTTACTTTGAGCTTGCAGTATCTGGTCTGACTCTTTATCCAAGACATAACACCAACGACATAGGTAGAACAAAAAAATAGGTTTTTCTAAGGGAGTATGAGCAGCTAGGGGCTAAATTAAAAAGCAGAACCACAAAGGTAATAATCTCTGGATTACTACCTGAGGCATGATCAAATTTGTGTAGAGTAAATAACATCAGAGAGATGAACACGTGGCTCAAAGACTGGTGTGGGAGAAATAGGTTTCAGTTCATGGGGCACTGGCATCAGTACTGGGGTAAGAGGAGCTGTTCTGTTGGGGTGGGCTTCACTTGAACTATGCTGGGACTAGTGTCCTGGCGAATTAAATAACTAGGGCTGTAGAGAGAGCTTTAAACTAAATAGTGGGGGGGGAGGGTTCAGGTGAGTAGAAATGTAAAAGGTCAAAGAACAAAGAGAAGTCAATAGAGCAGGGTAGCACTGGGGAAAATGATAAACAGAGTGTGACAAGAAGGGACAGAATGTATAAACATAAGAATGTATCAGAAATTGGGATCAAAGCAGGGAAAAATGGTAAAAAAAACAAAATTAAAAGCTCTATCTGAATGCATGCAGCATTCGTAACTAGATGAGTTGACAGCACAAATAGATACAAATGTGTATTATGTATGTTGTAAACCTCACCAATATGTAAGACTTGCCACTAGGGGTACACCTGTGGGAGACCTAAGGGTCACCTGGGCACCCTGGGGCAAGCAGGTATAAAAGGTGATTCACCATGCTGCTTCCCCACTCTGGAGTCTGAATAAAGAGACCAAGATCACAACAGTTTGAGCTTGCAATACAGTCCTGTGGAGTTATTCTGAACACGACAAATTGGCGACGAGTAACGGATCACGAAATTTCATGCGGTAATGGCTGCCGTTGGTATTCTTGAGAGATTTGTTGAAGGTGGTGATTGGAAAGTGCCTCGTTGAGCACCTCGACCAGAACTTCGTGGTCAACGAACTGGACAAGGCTGAGACGGCGATCAAGTGCAGGGCGATTCTCCTCACCGTATGTGAGTCTTCGATATATGGCCGCCTCAAAAATCGGCTGGCATCGGTCAAACAAACGGACAAGTCTTACACAGAGCTGTGTACGCTGTGCAGGAATACCCGCAAGCCAAAGGAGAGCATCTTGATGGCCAGGTATCGCTTTTATACGCACCATCACTCCGAGGGCCAGAACGTGGCGAGTTTTGTTGCCAACCTAAGACGCTTTGTGGGACAGTGCGAATTTTCAGGATCTTTGGGGGAAATGCTGCGGGACTTTTTCGTGCTTGGAATCGGCCACGCGGTTATTCTTCGCAAAATGCTGTCTGCCAAATCCCTAGATCTGAGCAAGACCATCAAGATAGCCCAAGCTTTCATATCCACAAGCAATAATACGAAACAGATATCTTCACAGAATCGAAGCTCACCGGCAAGTACTGTGCATAAAATAATGTTTTCGGCAGGCAAAACTGTACAGGGCAGGGCCTACACGACCACAGAGGCCAGACTTAGGCCTAGAATGATTCAGAGTCCACCGTGGGGCATGAATGCATATCCATTATCACCATGTTGGCGCTGCGGGGGCAGTCATAGAGCTCATCACTGTTGATTCAAGCCCTATGTGTGCAATGGCTGTGGAACAATGAGGCATTTCCAGCGAATGTGCAAATGACCTGTGACTCACCATGTGGCAGAGTCAGGAGAGGACGACCGATCCAGCGAGGATCACGATGAACGAGCAGGAGAGGCAACTCAACCTGAGGATGAAGAGGAAGAATATGGGATACACACCTTCACCACCAAAAGCCCTCCAATAATGCTAAAAGTTCTGTGGAGTTATTCTGAACACAACAGGTATGATCTGATTGCCATTACACAGATGTGGTTGCAAGGCAACCAAGACTAGGAACCGAATATTCAGGGGTATTTGACAATTCGGAAGGATAGACAGAAAGGAAAAGGAGGTGGGGTAGCTCTGTTAATAAAGGATGAGATCAGTGCAGTAGTGTGAAATGCTATTGGCTCAGAAGATCAAGATGTAGAATCAGTTTGGATGGAGATAAGGAATAATAAGGGGTAGAAGTCACTGGTGGGCGTAGTATAGAGTCCCCCCCTAACAGTAGCTATACTGTTGAATGGAGTATAAATCAAGAAATAACGGAGGCTTGTAAAAAAGGAACGACAATAATCATGGGCGATTTTAGTCTTTATATTGATTGGATAAATCAAATTGGCCAAGGTAGCCTTGAGGAAGAGTTCATAGAATGTATTTGGGATGGTTTCCTTGAACAGTATGTTGTGGAACCAACCAGGAGCAGGCTATCTTAGATCTGGTACTATGTAATGAGACAGGATTAATAAATGATCTCCTAGTAAAGGATCCTCTAGCAAAGAGTGATCATAGCATGGTTGAGTTTCAAGTTCAGTTGGAGGGTGAGAAAGTTGGATCTCAAACTAGTATACTGAGCTTAAATAAAGGAGATTACAAAGATATGAAGGCAGACTTGGCTAAAGTGGACTGGGAAAATAGATTAAAGTGTAAGACAGTTGACAAGCAGCGGTGGACATTTAAGGAGATATTTCATAACTCCTATCAAAAATATATCCCAATGAGAAGGAAAGACTGTAAGAGAAGGGATAAACATCCCTGGCTAACTAAGGAAATAAAGGATGGTATCAAATTGAAAACAAGGGTATACAAAGTGGCCAAGATTAGTGGGAGGCCAGAGGATTGGGAAACTTTAAAAAAAATAGCAAAGGACGACTGAAAAAATAATAAAGAGAGAGAAGATAGATTATGAGAGTAAACTAGCAAGAAATATAAAAACAGATAGTAAGATTCTCTACAGGCATATAAAAAGGAAGAGAGTAGCTAAAGTTGGTTCCTTAGAGGATGAGACTGGGAATTAATCATGGGGAACAGGAAGATGGCAGAAACTTTGAACAAATATTTTGTATCGATCTTCACGGTCGAACACACTAAAAACATCCCAATAATGGATAATCAAGGGGCTATAGGGAGGGAGGAACTTAAAACAATCACTATCACTAAAGAAAAAGTACTCAGTAAAATAATGGGACTAAAGATGGACAAGTCCCCTGGACCTGATGACCTGCATCCTAGGGTCTTAAAAGAAGTGGCTGCAGAGATAGTGGATGCATTGGTTGTAATCTACCGAAATTCCTTGGATTCTGGAGAGGTCCCGGCGAATTGGAAAATTGCAAATGTAATGAATGCCCTTATTTAAAAAAGGGGGCAGACAGAAAGCAGGAAACTATAGACCAGTTAGCCTAACATCTGTCGTTGGAAAAATGCTGAAGTTCATTATTAAGGAAATAGTAGCAGCACATTTGGTAAAGCATAATACAGTCAAGCAGAGTCAGCATGGTTTTATGAAAGGGAAATCATGTTTGACAGATTTGAGGATGTATCTTTGAGGATGTAATGAACATGGTGGATAAGGGGGAACCAATGGATGTGGTGTATTTGGATTTCCAGAAGGTATTCGATAAGGTGCCAAATAAAAGGTTACTGCATAAGATAAGAGCTCATGGGGTTGGGGTTAATATATTAGCATGGATAGCGGATTGGCTAACGAACAGAAAACAGAGAGTCGGGATAAATGGGTCATTTTCCGGTTGGCAAACGGTAACTAGTGGGGTGCCATAGGGATTGGTGCTGGTGCCTCAACTATTTACAATCTATATTAATGACTTGGATGAAGGGACTGAGTGTAATATAGCCAAGTTTGCTGATGATACAAAGATGGGTAGGAAAGAACATAAGAATATAAGAATTAGGAGCAGGAGTAGGCCATTTGGCCCCTCAAGCCTGCTCCGCAGTTCAATAAGATCATGGCTGATCTGATCATGGACTCAGTTCCACTTCCCTGCCCACTTCCCATAATCCTTTACTCCCTTATCACTGAAAAATCTGTCCATCTCAGCCTTAAATATATTCAATAACCCAGCCTCCACAGCTCTGGGGCAGAAAATTCCACAGATTTACGACCCTCAGAGAAGAAATTTCTCCTTATCTCCTCTAAATGGTTCTAAATAGGCGACCCCTTATTCTGAAATCATGCCCCCTAGTTCTAGATTCCCCACGACGGGAAACATCCTCTCTGCATCTACCTTATTGAGCCCCCTCAGTATCTTGTGTGTTTCAATCAGATCACCTCTCATTCTTCTAAACTCCAATGAGTATAGCCCCAACCTACTCAACCTTTCATCATAAGCCAAGCCCTTCATCTCAGGAATCGATCTAGTGAACCTTCTCTGAACAGCCTCCAATGCAAATATATCCCTCCTTAAATAAGGAGACCAAAACTCTGCACAGTACTCTGGGTGTGGCCTCACCAATACTCTGTACAGTTGTAGCAGGACTTCCCTGCTTTTATACCCCATCCCCATTGTAATAAAGGCCAACATTCCAATTGCCTTCTTGATTACTTGTTGGACTTGCATACTAACTTTTTGTGTTTCATGCACAAGGACCCCCAGGTCTCTCTGTACTGCAGCACTTTGCAATTTTTCTCCATTTAAATTATAATTTGCTTTTCTATTATTTCTGCCAAAATGGATAACCTTACATTTTCCCACATTATACTTCATCTGCCAAATTTTTGCCCATTCACTTAGCCTGTCTATATCCCGTTGCTGATTTTTTGTGTCCTGCTCACATTTTGCTTTCCCATCCATCTTTGTATCATCAGCAAATTTGGCTACATTACACTCAGTCCGTTCATCCAAGTCATTAATATAGATTGTAAATAGTTCAGGACCCAGCACCGATCCCTGTGGCACCCCAATAGTTACTGTTTGCCAACCGGAAAATTACCCATTTATCCCGACTCTCTGTTTTCTGTTCGTTAGCCAATCCTCTATCCATGCTAATACAGGCAACTCTCGATTATCCGGGTCCCTCAGGGATTGGGCTATGCCGGGTAAATGATTTCTCTGTTAAAGCGATTAACATTATAAAGTTAAAACCCGATGCTGTCCTGGGCCGAAAGGACTCTGAACATACCGTCCCGATGCTGTCCCGGGCCGAAATTTTAAATCCCGTTACAACGGTTTCCCGTTGGATCCGTGTGCGGATAATCGCGAGTTGCCTGTATATCACCCCAACCCCGTGAGCTTTTATCTTGTGCAGTAACCTTTTATTTGGCACCTCATCGAATGCCTTCTGAAAATCCAAATGCTCCACATCCACTGGTTCCCCCTTATCCACCCTGCTCGTTACATCCTCAAAGAACTCCAGCAATTTTGTCAAATATGAATTCCCTTTCATAAAACCATGCTGACTCTGCTTGATTGAATCAATCTTTTCCAAATGTCCCTCTACAGCTTCCTTAATAATGGACTCCAACATTTTCCCAACCACAGATGTTAGGCTAACTGGTCTCTAGCTTCTTGCTTTTTGTCTGTCTCCTTTTTTAAATAGGGGCGATCGAATTGTGAGGAGGACAAAAAAATCTGCAAAGGGATATAGACAGGCTAAGTGAGTGGGCAAACATTTGGCAGATGGAGTATAATATGGGAAAGTGTGAGGTTATCAACTTTGGCAGGAAAAATAAAAAAGCAAATTATTATTTAAATGGAGAGAAATTACAAAATACTGCAGTACAGAGGGACCTGGGGGTCCTTGTGCATGTTACACAAAAAGTTAGTATGCAAGTCCAGCAAATAATCAAGAAGGCAATTGGAATGTTGGCCTTTATTACAATGGGGATGGAGTATAAAAGCAGGGAAGTCCTGCTATAATTGGTGAGGCCACACCTGGAGTACTGCGTAGAGTTTTGGTCTCCTTATTTAAGGAGGGATATACTTGCATTGGAGGCAGTTCAGAGAAGATTCACTAGATCGATTCCTGAGATGAAGGGCTTTGCTTATGAAGAAAGATTGAGTAGGTTGGGCCTATACTCATTGGAGTTTAGAAGAATGAGAAGTGATCTGATTGAACCACACAAGATACTGAAGGGGCTCGACAAGGTAGATGCAGAGAGGATGTTTCCCCTCTTGGGGGAATCTAGAACTAGGGGGCATGATTTCAGAATAAGGGATCGTCCATTTAGAACCATTTAGCCCATGAGGAGGAATTTCTTCTCTCAGAGGTTCGTAAATGTGTGGCATTCTCTGTCCCAGTGCTGTGGAGGCTGGGCCATTGAATATATTTAAGGTGGAGATAGAGCGATAAGGGAGTGAAGGGTTATGGGGAGTGGGCAGGGAAGTGGAGCTGAGCCCAAGATCAGATCAGCCATAATATTAAATGGGACAGCAGGCTTGAGTGGCCAAACGGCCTACTCCTACTCCCATTTCTTATGTTATTGTGTTCTTATGCAATGCTCGATCCTGAAAGTTTCCGAAATGACAGCTTCAGAAATTATAGCTTTTTTAAAGCTATAATGTACTCACTGTGATGCACTGGTCAATTAATTGATCTCATGTTCCAAAATGATAACTTTCAATAATTTCCAGAGGCTTAGGACTGTAGTGCTGGTTAGAATCTCTGTCAGTGGCATGTCCTTTAGCTTAATGCAAACAAGCACACTTTTCAGGGTTTCATACACCTCGGGGCCTGCTTCAGTCAAGAAAATAGCCCGTTTCCTTTCTAACACCACCTGGTTACGGTTTTCATCATCGGGGACTTCAAAGATATTATTCACGGTGAATAACATTTCTAGCCACTGCGCATAGGCTCCGAAAGTCTCTTGTTGTGATGGAACTCACTCAAGTGCCCTATTATTCCCATAGATGAGGCCATCTGGACTCTGGCAACGTCAATAGTTCAGTCAAGTGTGCTTGAAATTTACTGTGGATTTTTAGCACTTCTGCAAAACAAAGAACCTCTCAAAATCTCCCTGTTGTTTGGCAGGAACATTCACCAACAAAAATTTCAGCTAGGGAATCCAGAAATCCTATCCTCATCACCAATGTGATATATTCTTACCATAACACTAACAAACACGCTCGACAAGATGGCTCTTATAGAAACTGTCATCATGTGACTTTTCCACATGACCTTGTTATTACTTATATTAGTAGTTGCATTACCACAGTAGTCCATTAGGTGGAGCAGTAGTCCATTAGGGGGAGCTCCATTACACCCCCACTGGTGAAAATAATTTATCTGTGTACACTATCAAATCCTTTCATCTTCATAAACACCTTAATTAGATCACCTCTGAAGCTTCTATACCTGAGGGAATACAAGCCTAGTCTATGCAACTCGTCCTCATAATTTAACCCTTTCAGCCCCGGTACCATTCTGGTGAATCTGCGCTGCACCCCCTCCAAGGCCAATCTATCCATCCTGAGGTGTGGTGCCCAGCACTGAACACAGAGCTCTAACTGGGGTCTAACCAGAGCTTTAAATCATCATCATCATAGGCTGTCCCTCGGAATCGAGGAAGAAATGAGTCCTTAGGTGGCTAAACAGTCCAATACGAGAACCACAGCCCCTGTCACAGGTGAGACAGATAGTCATTGAGGGAAAGGGTGGGTGGGACTGGTTTGCCACACGCTCTTTCCGCAGCTCGCGCTTGATTTCTGCGTGCTCTCAGTGACAAGACTCGAGGTGTTCAGCGCCCTCCCGGATGCACTTCCTCCACTTAGGGCGCTCTTTGGCCAGGGACTCCCAGGTGTCAGTGAGGATGTTGCACTTTATCGGTGAGGCTTTGAGGGTGTCGTGTAATGTTTTCTCTGCCTACCTTTGGCTCATTTGCCGTGAAGGAGTTCCGAGTAGAGCACTTGCTTTGGGAGTCTCGTGTCTGGCATGCGAACAATGTGGCCTGCCCAGCGGAGCTGATTCAGTGTGGTCAGTGCTTCAATGCTAGGGATGTTGGCCTGGTAGAGGATGCTAACGTTGGTGCGTCTGTCCTTCCAGGGGATTTGCAGGATCTTGCGGAGACATCGCTGGTGGTATTTCTCCAGCGACTTGAGGTGTCTACTGTACATGGCTTTAAATAACTTCCACTCCTTTGTATTCCAGTCCCTTGAGATAAAGACTAACATTCCATTATCCTTTTTCGTTATTTTTTGCATCTGTCTATTAGTTTTTAGTGATTTCTGTTCATAGTCCCCTAACTTTCTCTCCTCCTCCACAGTTCCCAGATTCTCATCATTTATAAAATACTCCTATCTGTCTTTCTTGGGTCCAAAGTGAATAACCTCACACTTAACCACACTGAACTCCACCTGCCACAGTTTTGTCCACTCACTTAATCTATCAACGTCCCTTTGCAACATTTTGCTACCATCTACACTACTTACCGTGTCACCTAACTTGTGTCATCAGCAAACTTGGATATATAGCTCTCTATTCCTTCATCTAACCCATTTATAAATATAGCGAAAAGCTGAGGCCCCAGTACAGATCCCTGGGAGATATGTTGGTCATATCCTGCCAATTGGAGTACTTACCCATTATCCTTACTCATACCCATTATCCCGAATTTGTCTCCTACATCCTAATCAATTCCCCACCCATGTCAATAACATTTAACTTTTGCTAAGTCTTTTGTGTGGTACCTTCTCAAATGCCTTCTGGAAGTCTATATAAATAACATCCATAGACATCCTTATCTGCCATGTTATTGTCCTCCTCAAAAAATTCAACTAGGTTACTTACCCTTTACAAATCCATGCTGGCTCTGCCTCATATTCGTCCAAATCCTCAGTCACTGTCCCGAATGACAGATTCTAGTATCTTCCCCATAACTGACATTAGACTAATAGTCTATAATTTCCTAGTTTATCTCTCTTACCCTTCTAAAACAGTAGTGTGACAGTGGCAATTTTCAAAATGAAGGGGACAATTCCTGAATCAAGAGAGCTTAGGAAGATCATGACTAGGTGACATAGGTAGAAAATGGGATGAAGTCCTGCAGGCAGATTTTAGGGAGCTAGGAAAGAGATTAAAAAGCAGGACCTCAAAGGTAGCAAACTCCGGATTACTCCGGTGCCACGTGCTAGTGAGTACAGAAATAGAAGGATAGAGCAGATGAATGTGTGGCTGGAGAGATGGTGCAGGTGGGAGGCATTGGGATCGTTTCTGGGGGAGCTTGCCAAACGGGTTGCACCTCAACAGGGTCAGGACCAATATCCTCACAGGGGGACGGGGGGGGGGCGGGGAGGTGGCTTTGCTAGTGCTGTCAGGGAGAGTTTAAACTAGTTTGTCAGGGGGGACCTGAAAATAGATTCAGAAGGGAGAGAAGAAAAGCTGGAAATGGAAGGCAGAAAATTAGTAAGCGAGTTTGGATGGCAGAGGAAACAAAGGCTAGAAGATAGACAAAAGGGAGTTTGGCAATGCTAAATGGTAATCAATGCAAGGAGTCTAGGGAATAAGGCAGATGAGCTGAGGGCACAGATAGACATGTGGCAGTATGATATTATAGCCATTACTGAGAAATGGCTGAAAGAAGGGCAGGAATGGCAGCTCAACATTCCTGGTTACAGGGTTTTCAGACGAGATAGAGAGGAGGCTAAAAAAGGAGGGGGTGGGTGGATCACAATATTGATTAAAGAAACAATTACAGCTGTTAGAAGAATCATCAAATGGGTTGATCTAAAAAACAAAAAAGGGGCAATCACACTGCTGGGAGTGTACTATAGTCTCCAAACAATCCAAGGGAGATAGAAGAGCAAATATGTAGGCAAATTTTTGAGAAGTGCAAAAACAATAGGGATTTCAACTACCCTAATATTATCTGGGATATAATTAGTGTGGAAGGTGTAGAGGGAGCAGAATTCTTAAAGTGCATTCAGGAGAACTTTTTTTAGCCAGTACGTAGCAAGACCAACAAGAGAGGGGCAGTTCTGGACTTAGTTTTAGGGAATTAAACTGGGCAGGTGGAAGGGGTATCAGTGGGAGAGCATTTTGATGGCAGTGATCATAATGCAGTTAGATTTAGGGCAGTTATGGGAAAGGACATAGTTAGACCAGGAATAAAAGTTCTCAATTGGGGAAAGGCTAATTTTACTAAGCTGTGATAGGATTTAGCCAAACTGGACTGGAAACAGCTACTTGAAGCTAAATCAGTGTCAGAGTAGTGGGAGGCATTAAAAGAGGAGATAATGAGGGTTCAGAACAAGTATGATCCTTTAAAAAGGTGTGACTAACAAATCTAGAGCCCCCTGGATATCAAGGGACATAAAGTAAAAAGGGAGCTTTATGACAGATACCGAGGGCTCAATACTGCAGAAACCTAGAGGAGTATAGAAAGTGCAGGGGTGAAATTAAAAAGGAAATTAGGAAAGCAGAGAGGGGGCATGAAAAAATATTGACAAGTAAAATCCAAGAAAACCCAAAGATGTTTTATAAATACATTAGGAGCAAGAAGATCATTAAGGAAAGAGTAGGATCTATTAGGGACCATAAAGGTAATCTGTGTGTGGGGGCAGAAGACGTGTGTATGTTTCTGAATGAATACTTTGCGTCTGTTTTCACAAAAGAGAGGGGTGATGCAAACATTGCAATTAGGAAGGAGGAGTGTAAAATATTAGATGAAATAAACATAATCAGAGAGGAAGCATTAAGGGGTTTAGCATCTTTGAAAGTGGATAAATCCCCAGGCCCGGATGAAATATTTCCCAGGCTGTTAAGAGAAACAAGTGAGGAAATAGCAAATGCTCTGACTATCATTTTATAATCTTCTCTGGCTACAGGTGTGGTACTGGAGGACTGCTAATGTTATACCGTTGTTTAAAAAGGAAGAAAGGGATAGACCGAGTAATTACGGGCCAGTCAGCCTCATCTCGGTGGTGGCAAAATTATTGGAAAAAATTCTGAGGGATAGATCTTCATTTAGAAAGACAAGGATTAATCAAGGACAGTCAGCACGGATTTGTTAAGGGATAATCTTGTCTGACGAACTTGATTGAATTTTTTGAGGCGGTAACAAGGTGGATCGATGAGGGTAGTGCATTTGATGTAGCTTATATGGATTTTAGCAAGACTTTTGATAAAGTCCCACATGGCAGACTGGTCATGAAAGTAAAAGCCCATGGGATCCAAGACAAAGTGGCAAGTTGGATCCAAAATTGGCTCAGAGGCATGAAGGGTTATGGTTAATGGGTGTTTTTGTGACTGGAAGGCAGTTTCCAGTGGGGTTCCGCAGGGCTCAGTACTAGATCCCTTGCTTTTCTGGTACATATCAATGATTTGAACTTGAATATAGGGGGTATGATTAAGAAGTTTGCGGATGATACAAAAATTGGCCATGTGGTTGATAATGAAGAAGAAAGCTGCAGACTGCAGGAAGATATCAATGGACTGGTCAGGTGGACAGAACAGTGGCAAATGGATTTCAATTCAGAGAAGTGTGAGGTAATGCATTTGGGGAGAGCAAACAAGGAAAGGGAATACACAATAAATGGTAGGACACTGAGAAATGTAGAGGAACAGAAGGACCTTGGAGTGCATGTCTACAGATCCCTTAAGGTATCAGGATAGGTAGGTAAGGTGGTTAAGAAGGCAGACAGGATACTTGCCTTTATTAGCCAAGGCATAAAATATAAGAGAAGGGATGTTATGTTTGAACTGTATAAAACACAAGTTAGGCCACAGCTAGAGAGTACTGCGTGCAGTTCTGGTTACCACATTACAAGAAATATGTGATTGCATTAGAGAGGGTACAGAGGAGATTTACGAGGCTGTTGCCTGGACTGGAGAATTTTAGCTATGAGGAAAGATTGGATAGGCTGGGTTTGTTTTCCTTGGAATAGAGGATGCTGAAATGAGACCTAATTGAGGTGTATAAAATTATGAGGGGCCTCGACAGAGAGCATAGGAAGAACCTATTCCCCTTCGCAGAGGGGTCAATAACCAGGGGTCATAGATTTAAAGTAGGAGGTTTAGAGGGGACTTGAGGAGAAATGTTTTCCCCAGAGAATGGGGTCTGGAATTCACTGCCTGAAAGTGTGGTAGAGGCAAAAACGCTCATAACATTTAAAAAGTACTTGGATGTGCACTTGAAGTGCCGTAATCTACAAAGTTATGGACAAAGAGCTGGAATGTGGAATTAGGCTGGATAGCTGTTTCTCGGCAGACATGGATACGATGGGCTGAATGGCCTCCTTCTATGCTGTAAAATTCTAAAATTCTATGATTCTATGACTAAAGCATCTGCAAATTCCTTACCTACTTCTTTTAATAACCCTGGAATGGAAACCATCAGATCTTGGCGATTTATCAATCTTCAGTCTCAATATTTTCTTGTTTTCAATCTAGTAAGTTTCTCCCCTTGATTTATATTTAGTTTTCCTTATATCTCTGGTACTTTATCCTCATCCTCTACTGTCAAGACCAATGCAAAGTAATCATTTATCAAGTCTGCCCTTTCCTTATTTTCAATTAAGATATCACCTGCATCTGTCTTTAAGGGGCCCACATTATCCTTAGCCGCCCTCTTTCTCTAACTTACACGTAAAACCTTTTAGTGTTGTCCTTGATGTCCCTTGCAAGTTTTTTCTCATATCCCCTTTCCGCAGCTCTTACTGATTTCTTTGTATCCCTCTGCTGTTCTTTATATCTCTCCCAGCCTGTGGGATATCCGCTATTCTGTGCATTTGTGTAAGCTCTTTCCTATAATTCTATACCCTCTCTCAGCGCTTCTGTTGACCAAGGTTGTGCAATACGTATCTCAAGTTGAAACATGGAAATGATCTGCAGCACATCGACCAGTAGGACTCGCTTTGGGGTCACAGATATTGATGTTCTATTTTAATAATGTGTGATCACTTTAAACAGGGAAGTTGAATTTTCTGGTGCAACAGAGTTCACCAGTGACGTTACACCTTCTCTTACACACCAGGAAGGCGAGGCAGAACATCAAAGAGAATTTACTGCAACACAGTCCCAGACAGTCTGGACTTCATTGAATACACCAGGTTCTTCACTGACAGGTAAGTTATGGTTGTGCTGCAGTTTATGTCGCAAGCTTAGTCTGATCTTGTTTCAAGCGATTTTCTTTTTTCACAGGGGGCCGATTATCTTTAATTATAAGGAAGCTTACTCGCTTAGAAGCAGAGGATCAAACAAAATTCTTATTTTCAGTGGAATGCCCCAAAGGAGCGTCTGTGAGCTGCAGTCTGCTCCGAGTTCCCCCCGGTCCATGCCTTTGTTACCTCCAGACGTGACTATTCGAACGCTCTCCTGCCCAGCTTCCCACCTTCCACACTCCGTAAACTTGAGCTCATCCAAAATTCTGCTACCCATATCCTAACTCGCAACAAGTCCTGTTCACTCATCATCCCTGTGCTCACTGACCTATATTGGCAATGCCTCAATTTTAAAATTCGCATCCTTATGTTCAAATCCCTCCATAGTCTCACCCCATCCTTTCTCTCTAGCTTACTCCACTCCTACAACTCTCTGAGATCTCTGTGCTCCTCCAATTCTGGCCTCTTGCGCATCCTCGATTTCCTTCGCTCCACCATTACTGGCCGTGCCTTCAGCTGCCGAGGTCCTGAGCTCTGGAATTCCCTCCCTAAACCTCTCCGCCTCTCTATATCACCCTTTTCCTTCATGATGTTCCTTAAAACCTATCTCTGACCAAGCCCTTGGTTATCTGTCCTAATATCTGTTTATGTGGCTCGGTGTCAAGTTTTGTCTGATTACGCTCTTGTGAAGCGTCTTGGGAGATGTTACTATGTCAAAGGCACTATATCAATGCAAGTTGTTGTTGGTAGACGTGATGCTTCCTTTAAGAAATAATTCTAAGTAATCTCCCGGCCCGGGGTTTGCCATGGGAGGCAATTTTAAAGGTCAGGGTTCATTAATATTTTGCCAGACAGCTGTCCACTTGGATCAGGCGTAAATAGGCAGCTCCTTTGGAGCTTTACTGATGCTTCTCAAATGTCAGCCCTTCATGCATCCCACTGGGAGGTGTCTGTACACCTTGATCCTTGGAACGCTAAGGTTGGCTTCCAGAAAAATGAATGCTGCCTCCTTTTCAGAGTACAGCAGCACTTTAAGAGCTGGTCCTCCCCCCCTTTCCAAAGTGACTCGATACTCCCTGTCCACAAGAAAACAGCAAAGGGAGCTTATTTAAATTATAGAAATGACCTAATCTCTGGAATACCTCCATGCCTTGCCCCTCCTTATTTCTGTAACATCGTCCTACAACCCTCCAAGATATCCGTCCCCCTCCAATTCTGGCCTCTTGTGCATTCCTTATTGTAATCGATTCACCATCGGTGGCCGTGCCTTCAGCTGCCTAGGCTCTAACCTCTGGAATTCCCTCCACTGGGATGGTTTACTGCGGTAAAGGTAAGGGGGAAAGCCAGAGGTTAGTGCGAGGAGATTGTGGTGAGGGATGGGGCAGGAAGGGAAAGGGGAGTCAACAGTGGAACGAGGGTCAGTGGATGTTGGAGGAGGTAAGCAGGCCATTGGAAGGGGTAGGTGGGTGGAGACGGCTGCAGGAACAAACATCAGACATTCCTTTCTGCTGCTGCTCTCCTCACTGGCCAGATCTCTCTCTCCTACCCCCGACCTGAAACCTCCCTACAGCCCCACCCTTCTCCTACCCACAACACCATTTTTTTCTTGGCCTGTACTATATAAATCCCCACCCTAAACAGATGGACTGTAAATGTAAAGGGAACCTTCCCCATATTAAATGAAGCGATCCATTGAGAAGGAAAATACTTATTTTTCAGGAGCCAATGAGAAAGCACTTACTTCACAGGAAGTATCCTAGAGTTTAGAAGAGTGAGAGGTGATCTCATTGAAACATACAAAAATCTTACAAGACTTGACAGGATAGATGCAGGGAGGATGTTTCCTCTGGCTGGGGGGGTCGGCCATTTAGGACTGAGATGAGGAGAAACATCTTCACTCAGGGTGGTGAATCTTTGGAATTCTCTACCCCAGAGGGCTGTGGAGGCTCAGTCGTTGAGAATATTCAAGACAAGGATCGATAGATTTTTAGATATTAAGGGATTCAACGACTATAGTGATAGTGCAGGATAGTGGAGTTGAGGTAGAAGATCAGCTAGGATCTCATTGAATGGCAAAGCTGGCTCGAGGGGCTGAATGGCTGCCTCCTGCTCCTATTTCTTATGTTCGTATCTGTTTGCAAGTGCAATCCTATCGTTTCACAGTTTAATACGCACACCCACACTGATCTCTCTGCCTTTAACCTTCTACACTGTTCAAATGAAGCTCAACGTGTCGAAATCTCGACCTCCGAAAAGAATGACTCCGACACTTACAGCTCCGATGGAAGTTTCCCTTTTAATTTACTTGCTCGCAAGGGGTAAGTTTCACTCAGTCAAGGGCTAAAATGAAACCTCCGCAATGGTACAGCTTCACAAGATATTTATACAGTAAAACCCAAGTTCTGGCCTCTCCCTGTGTATTGCTCTGTCTCACAGTCAGTGAATACAGATAAAGAGTTAATTACTATATCCTGGTACTGAAATGGTGTCAAGATATTCCCTTTTGTCAGGGTTATCAGAAAGCCAAACGGCCATTACTCCATGAGTCATAGGTAATGGGCTATCACCTGTCTTGTATTGTATCAGGATTATCCAATTTCCTGGTCAGTTTACCTGTTTGCTTCAAATGGATGAGGTAAAGGAAAGAGATAATGGCTAGAAGATAAGGGTGGGGTGACATGGAACTCCTGTAGTGTAGACAATAGGAGAGCACCATGGGGGGGTTACTTGTCTCAGCATGACTTGTCTCCTAGCTGTCTGATAACCATCAGCCATCTAACAGCAGGTTTAGCTGTTCATAATAAGCTGGCTGCTAAAATGCAGAAAGTTCTGGAAGGGCCAGGACTCCATTTTAATCAAAAGGCACACAAATACCGTATGGTATCAGCTTAGATAAAAATACATTTCCACATTCCCCCATTTTGTCCTTCACAAGGACAACTCAATCCATTCTGATCTTGTACAGTCTCTCCATTTCTATTTCTTTTAGTTTCATTACTCACTAGGCATATTATATCCTCAGGATTTCCTATTCTGGGAGTAATGCTTAGGAAGGGAGGCTGATGGTTATTATCATAATTGGGCTGGTACCATCCCTGGAAGGCTGTAAGTTTATACCCTGCCGACCTCCATTCTGTTTGCTCCTTTGTTTCTGGCCCCTTAGTTAGTTTTGTCCTGTTTTGCACTGTCAACCATTCTACCATTTCTGATTCGTTAAAGGGGACAGATCTCAGGGGAATACCCCCCCTGGAGTGGACAGGTACATGGGAACATATCCAGCAACTCGACAAGTTTCTTTCTTGAGCATACCTATGACTCAGTGCCATAAATACGTTTACGTGCAATTCCCTTCGGTGGTGGGTCTGTACCCCTGGTGTAATCAATAATGCGAAGTAAAACCCTGTCAAGCCCAGCACCATCAGTCCCCATAGTCCATACAGTTCTTTATTCAGTCTTCCTTTTTCTGTTCCTCTGATTCCTTCGTCCCTTCCTCCTGGTCGGGTGCCCGTTTGCAATGGGATGCGTGGATCCATGTTGGTCTTTCCTTTACCTTGATTGCAGTATTGGTCGCCAGCAGGACCTGGTATGGTCCTTCGAATCTTGGCTGTAGACTGCTTTTCCTTTTAAAAATCTTGATGTAAACGAATTCCCCTGGCTCCAGGTTATGACACTTCCCTTCCGCTGGCTTGACTTGGGCTTCCTTTACCTGTGAATGAAAGCTGGAAATACATTTGGTTAGTGCAATACAATAATTCAACATATTTTCCTCCATTTTGTGGATGTCCATCTGTTTTGCAGTAAATGGTGCTGTAAAAGGTAGTCGTTGGGGACGTCCCATAACTATCTCATGTGGTGACAAGCCTGTTGTTCTGTTGGTTGCAGATCGCATTACCATCAAAGCTAAGGGCAGCAGTTCTGTCCATTTCAGTCCAGTGTCATTGCATAGTTTTGCCAGCTTATTTTTAAGCATTCCATTATATCTTTCAACAAGTCCAGCTGATTGTGGATGATAACTGCAATGAAAACGTTGATTAATCTGTAAAGCTTTACACATTTCTCTTATGACAGTTCCCGTGAAATGTGACCCGTTATCACTGGAAAGCTTAGCAGGGATTCCGAAGCGCGGTACAATTTCTTTTAACAAACATTTAGCAACAGTAGTGGCATTGGCCTTTTTACATGGAAAGGCTTCAATCCATCTAGAGAACACATCTACAATAACTAATACATACTTGAATCCCATACACATAGGTAATTCAATAAAATCCATTTGTAAATGTACAAAAGGCCCGACTGGATTTGGGTGGGAGGCAGATTCTACTTTTTCCGTCTTACCCGGATTCATTGTCTGACAGGTAACACAATTTTCACAGATTTGTTTTGCAATTGCCGAAATACCTGGTGCATACCAAGTTGCCAAAATATAATCTGCCAATCCCCCTTTGCCTGCATGTGTGAATGTATGAACACATCGGGCAATCCATGGAAGTAAGGATCTAGGGGCCACCACGCGGCCGTCATGGTGAACCCATATTCCTTCTGGATTTTTATAACATTGATCCTTCGTCCAGGTCACCACCTCCTCCGTACTGGCCTGTGTCTGAAAGGCCAGCACGTCATTAATAGTGGGTGGCGGGTCTGAGCAATTATTTTTCCTTAGTGGGAACAATGACACCTGCATCCCCCCTTTCGACAGAGCTGCTGACTTAGCTGCATTATCAGCTCTGGCATTCCCAAGTGCCACCTCATTCGACTGGCCTGTATGTGCCTGGCATTTGATAATGGCAAGTTTTAAGGGGCATTAAATGGCTCGCAGGAGATTTTCCACTTGTTCTGCATTTTTGATTGTCTGAGCCTGTTGCATAGCATAATAAGCTGCTGCCAACGAAGGAAGACATCCCGATAGTCCGCGTGCCACTGGGTCTAGTTGGGTACTGAAATGCCTGTCCCCATGTAACTGAGTCAAAACAGATTGTGCAAAACCCGACTTGTGATGCACAAATAAGTTGAATAGCTTAGTGTAATCTGGTAATCCCAAGGCTGGTGCTGAAGTGAGGGACTGCTTAAGGTTCTGGAAAGCATTCCGGGATACTTCATTCCACATCCTTTAAGCATTGTGAGAATATAGTAGATTCATTCACAGCTCGTAGGTCATGGACAAACCTCCATTTGTGTGGGCTTCTGAACTGGACAAATCTGTGTGTTACACGGACTTCTCATTTATGCTTATAGTGATTCACAGATCACAGAATGTAAAGTACTTGTTTTCTAATTTTATTAAAAGGCTTCCAAACCCAAGATTTTTTCCCAATACACCCAAAATGTTGATCAAGAGATCACCTGAAATATCTCAAAATCCCAATTCAACTGTTTTACTGCCACTCTTTATCAAAAAAAAATCCTCTTACTGAGCTAGAAGCTTTTGTACCAAGAATTTACACCAAGGACAATGAGAGTGTACTCCCCCAGCCTGCACCTCGAGAGACCCACAAAGGCTTTTTAAAAAAAAAACATTACAACTTTTAACCACCGGGACCATGTCTCAACAAACCTATCCCTTTGTGCATTTCCTAGCTCTGTAACCTCTCATCCGAATAAATCCACACCTGCGCTTCTAACTTAAAATGTCTTAAACTTCCCACATACAGGACAACACTATGAAGGGTTAAAAAAAACTTCACTTTGTTTGAAAAAGTGGGTGGAGCTAAAACAAACAGGCAGCTCCACAACTTTTCCAAACAGGTTTCCAGACACAAGGAAAAAAGACAGAAGCACTCTCATTCAAAGACAAGACATTCACGCACTCTCATTCAAAGACAAGACATTCACAAGTCTCTCTCCATTCAATAAAGCTTTTTCTTTTACTAGCTTCATTTTTTTTTTCATAAGTCACTATCAGGTTCTCTTTTTTTTTTACATTTGATTTACTTTCTCTGTTAATTTTACATGGGCTTGAAGAATCGGAACCCAGGCCTTTTCTATTACTTTCCTTTTTTTTTACCTGGATCTCTGTTTATAAGACATTCCTCTAGACAAGTTGTTCTCTCTAAATTAAATGAACCATCGGGTGGAAATGGCCTGTTTTCACCCTTAGTCCACTTTACTGGTTTTTGTTTCTTTGGTCAATTGAAGACTGACCACAATTCTGGAGCAAGACATAGGCTGGTGTGCCTTTTGTGGTGTTTTAACTTGCTCCGGCACCCATTCTGGATGATTAAGATTTTCCCACAGTTTCTGATCTCACAATCCTTTCGGCCAACCGAGTTCTCTACGCCCACTTCTCCTGGCCGTTACGTGGCCTGAAAAGGCTCTTAATTCGGGCTCAGTCTGGGTGTGTGAGATATGTTGGCACGAACCAACCGTAGTTGATCAATCAGTTACTGTTTCTTTTCTTAATCAATCCTTGTGGTTTTTTTTTTCGAATCACAATTTTCCCTAGTGACTCTTCCCGTTTCTCTAATGGCAATGACTCACAAAGGTATTGCAACCAACAGTAATACAAGGACAACAAACAATATTCCCGTGAGTACAGAAATCATAACCTCTAAACAAAT
Source organism: Pristiophorus japonicus (assembly GCF_044704955.1). NCBI lineage: Eukaryota > Metazoa > Chordata > Chondrichthyes > Pristiophoridae > Pristiophorus > Pristiophorus japonicus. The sequence continues at coordinate 132,922,426 of NC_091987.1, forward strand.
TCTCAGTCTGCGTTGTACGCCACTACAGACCGAGTCCTTAACTTATCCTAATAACAGCTGATAAAACTTAAGGTTCCGTACCCAAACTCTTTGATCGATTGCGCTCTTTTTCTTTTTAATAGTCTTATCACAAAAGAACCCCTTCCGAATTAAAAACAATAAAAATCTTATCACATAAGAACCTTCGATCGATTATTAGCGCTTTCTTTTTTTTCTTTTCTTTTAATAGTCTTATCACATAAGAACCCCTTCCGAATTAAAAACAATAAAAATCTTATCATATAAGAACCTGGAACCCTTTTCGATCGACTAGCGCTTCCTTACCTACTGAAACCTTCCCCGGGCTGTCTCGAGATTTTTTTCCAGAACCTGTTCTCTTCTGCTGGCGAGCTGAGAAAGAAATGGTTATAAAAAAAATACCTTTAACTTTTAAATGCCGAGTCTTGTAGATGCAGTACCTCAGCTGTGGACAACAGATTACATCTGCGATTCAACAGTGAAGAAACCTCTTGTGAGCAAAGGCTCACCTTGTTTGGCCACCGAAGCCTTTCACTGGAGAGGCACTATGCCTGTATCCGTTTTACTCACAGAACAGAGAGTATGCATCTCGGTGGAACCTCCAATAACTGTCGAAATCTCGACCTCCGAAAAGAATGACTCCGACACTTACAGCTCCGATGGAAGTTTCCCTTTTAATTTACTTGCTCGCAAGGGGTAAGTTTCACTCAGTCAAGGGCTAAAATGAAACCTCCGCAATGGTACAGCTTCACAAGATATTTATACAGTAAAACCCAAGTTCTGGCCTCTCCCTGTGTATTGCTCTGTCTCACAGTCAGTGAATACAGATAAAGAGTTAATTACTATATCCTGGTACTGAAATGGTGTCAAGATATTCCCTTTTGTCAGGGTTATCAGAAAGCCAAACGGCCATTACTCCATGAGTCATAGGTAATGGGCTATCACCTGTCTTGTATTGTATCAGGATTATCCAATTTCCTGGTCAGTTTACCTGTTTGCTTCAAATGGATGAGGTAAAGGAAAGAGATAATGGCTAGAAGATAAGGGTGGGGTGACATGGAAATCCTGTAGTGTAGACAATAGGAGAGCACCATGGGGGGGTTACTTGTCTCAGCATGACTTGTCTCCTAGCTGTCTGATAACCATCAGCCATCTAACAGCAGGTTTAGCTGTTCATAATAAGCTGGCTGCTAAAATGCAGAAAGTTCTGGAAGGGCCAGGACTCCATTTTAATCAAAAGGCACACAAATACCGTATGGTATCAGCTTAGATAAAAATACATTTCCACAAACGCAAGCATGAGGAATAGCACCTCATCTTTCACCGGTTAGCCTGACATCAGTAGTGGGGAAAATGTTGGAATCAATTATTAAAGATGAAATAACAGCGCATTTGGAAAGTAGTGACAAGATCGGTCCAAGTCAGCATGGATTTATGAAAGGGAAATCATGCTTGACAAATCTTCTAGAGTTTTTTGAGGATGTAACTAGTAGAGTGGACAAGGGAGAACCAGTGGATGTGGTGTATTTGCACATTCAAAAGGCTTTTGACAAGGTCCCACACAAGAGATTGGTGTGCAAAATTAAAGCGCATGGTATTGGGGGTAATGTACTGACGTGGATAGAGAACTGGAGAGTCGGGATAAAAGGGTCCTTTTCAGAATGGCAGGCAGTGACAGTGTCGCAGGGCTCAGTGCTGGAACCCCAGCTATTTACAATATACATCAATGATTTAGATGAAGGAATTGAGTGTAATATCTCCAAGTTTGCAGATGACACTAAGCTGGGTGGCGGTGTGAGCTGTGAGGAGGATGCTAAGAGGCTGCAGGGTGACTTGGACAGGTTAGGTGAGTGGGCAAATGTATGGCAGATGCAGTATAATGTGGATAAATGTGAGGTTATCCACTTTAGTGGCAAAAACAGGAAGACAAAATATTATCTGAATGGCGGCAGATTAGGAAAAGGGGAGATGCAACGAGACCTGGGTGTCATGGTACATCAGTCGTTGAAAGTTGGCATGCAGGTACAGCAGGCGGTGAAGAAGGCAAATGGTATGTTGGCCTTCATAGCTCGGGGATTTGAGTATAGGAACAGGGAGGGCTTACTGCAGTTGTGCAGGGCCTTGGTGAGGTCTCACCTGGAATATTGTGCTCAGTTTTGGTCTCCTAATCTGAGGAAGGATGTTCTTGCTATTGAGGGAGTGCAGTGAAGGTTCACCAGATTGATTCCCAGGATAGCAGGACTGACATATGAGGAGAGACTGGATCGACTGGGCCTGTATTCACTGGAGTTTAGAAGGATGAGAGGGGATCTCATAGAAACATATAAAATTCTGACGGGACTGGACAGGTTAGATGCAGGAAGAATGTTCCCGATGTTGGGGAAGTCCAGAACCAGAGGACACAGTCTAAGGATAAGGGCTAAGCCATTTAGGACTGAGATGAGGAGGAACTTCTTCACTCAGAGAGTTAACATGTGGATTTCCGTACCACAGAGAGTTAGAAACATAGAAACATAGAAAATAGGTGCAGGAGTAGGCCATTCGGCCCTTCTAGCCTGCACCGCCATTCAATGAGTTCATGGCTGAACATGCAACTTCAGTACCCCATTCCTGCTTTCTCACCATACCCCTTGATCCCCCTAGTAGTAAGGACTTCATCTAACTCCTTTTTGAATATATTTAGTGAATTGGCCTCAACAACTTTCTGTGGTAGAGAATTCCACAGGTTCACCACTCTCTGGGTGAAGAAATTCCTCCTCATCTCGGTCCTAAATGGCTTACCCCTTATCCTAAGACTGTGTCCCCTGATTCTGGACTTCCCCAACATTGGGAACATTCTTCTTGCATCTAACCTGTCAAACCCCGTCAGAATTTTAAACGTTTCTATGAGGTCCCCTCTCATTCTTCTGAACTCCAGTGAATACAAGCCCAGTTGATCCAATCTTTCTTGATAGGTCAGTCCCGCCATCCCGGGAATGAGTCTGGTGAACCTTCGCTGCACTCCCTCAATAGCAAGAATGTCCTTCCTCAGGTTAGGAGACCAAAACTGTACACAGTACTCCAGGTGTGGCCTCACCAATGCCCTGTACAACTGTAGCAACACCTTCCTGCCCCTGTACTCAAATCCCCTTGCTATGAAGGCCAACATGCCATTTGCTTTCTTAACCGGCTGCTGTACCTGCATGCCAACCTTCAATGACTGATGTACCATGACACCCAGGTCTCTTTGCACCTCCCCTTTTCCTAATCTGTCACCATTCAGATAATAGTCTGTCTCTCTGTTTTTACCACCAAAGTGGATAACCTCACATTTATCCACATTATACTTCATCTGCCATGCATTTGCCCACTCACCTAACCTATCCAAGTCGCTCTGCAGCCTCATAGCATCCTCCTCGCAGCTCACACTGCCACCCAACTTAGTGTCATCCGCAAATTTGGAGATACTACATTTAATCCCCTTGTCTAAATCATTAATGTACAGTGTAAACAGCTGGGGCCTCAGCACAGAACCTTGCTGTACCCCACTAGTCACTGCCTGCCATTCTGAAAAGTCCCCATTTACTCCTACTCTTTGCTTCCTGTCTGACAACCAGTTCTCAATCCATGTCAGCACACTACCCCCAATCCCATGTGCTTTAACTTTGCACATTAATCTCTTGTGTGGGACCTTGTCGAAAGCCTTCTGAAAGTCCAAATATACCACATCAACTGGTTCTCCCTTGTCCACTCTACTGGAAACATCCTCAAAAAATTCCAGAAGATTTGTCAAGCATGATTTCCCTTTCACAAATCCATGCTGACTTGGACCTATCATATCACCTCTTTCCAAATGCACTGCTATGACATCCTTAATAATTGATTCCATCATTTTACCCACTACCGATGTCAGGCTGACCGGTCTATAATTCCCTGTTATCTCTCTCCCTCCTTTTTTAAAAAGTGGGGTTACATTGGCTACCCTCCACTCCATAGGAACTGATCCAGAGTCAATGGAATGTTGGAAAATGACTGTCAACGCATCCACTATTTCCAAGGCCACCTCCTTAAGTACTCTGGGATGCAGTCCATCAGGCCCTGGGGATTTATCGGCCTTCAATCCCATCAACTTCCCCAACACAATTTCCCGACTAATAAGGATTTCCCTCAGTTCCTCCTCCTTACTAGACCCTCCGACCCCTTTTATATCCGGAAGGTTGTTTGTGTCCTCCTTAGTGAATACCGAACCAAAGTACTTGTTCAATTGGTCCGCCATTTCTTTGTTCCCCGTTATGACTTCTCCTGATTCTGACTGCAGGGGACCTACGTTTGTCTTTACTAACCTTTTTCTCTTTACATATCTATAGAAACTTTTGCAATCCGTCTTAATGTTCCCTGCAAGCTTCTTCTCGTACTCCATTTTCCCTGCCCTAATCAAACCCTTTGTCCTCCTCTGCTGAGTTCTAAATTTCTCCCAGTCCCCGGGTTCGCTGCTATTTCTGGCCAATTTGTATGCCACTTCCTTGGCTTTAATACTATCACTGATTTCCCTTGATAGCCATGGTTGAGCCACCTTCCCTTTTTTATTTTTACGCCAGACAGGAATGTACAATTGTTGTAGTTCATCCATGCGGTCTCTAAATGTCTGCCATTGCCCATCCAGAGTCAACCCCTTCAGTATCATTCGCCAATCTGTCCTAGCCAATTCACGCCTCATACCTTCAAAGTTGTTGATGCCAATTCATTAGATATATTCAAGAGGGAGTTAGATATGGCCCTTACGGCTAAAGGAATCAAGGGGCATGGAGAGAAAGCAGGAAAGGGGTACTGAGGTGAATGATCAGCCATGATCTTATTGAATGGTAGTGCAGGCTCGAAGGGCTCCTGCACCTATTTTCTATGTTTCTATGTTTTCTACAGACTGCTGCTTGACATGGGGACTCTGTCAGGGCATCATGCTGGGGGGTGCAGTCTCTTCTCCCAGGCTCCTGGCTCGCTGGTCCCTGTTCTGTTTCATTAGTATTTTGTGGTTTCATTTATACACGTGGACCTGCCTCGATGAATGCAGCTCCAACAGCACTCAAAAAGCTCGACACCATCCAGGACAAAGCAGCCCGCTTGACTGGCACCCCATCGACCACCTTAACCATTCACTCCCTCCGCCACCACCACACCGTGGCTGCAGTGAGTACCATCTATAAGATGCACTGCAGCAACTCACCAAGGCTTCTTCGGCAACACTTCCCAAACCCCTGAGATCTACCACCTAGAAGGACAAAGGCAGTAGACGCATGGGAACACCATCTCCTGCAAGTTTTCCCTCCAAGTTACACACCATCCTGACTTGGAAATACATCGCCGTTCCTTCATCGTCACTGGGTCAAAATCCTGCAACTCCCTCCCTAATAGCACTGTTGGAGTACCTTCACCACACGGACTGCAGCGGTTCAAGAAGGCGGCTCACCATCACCTTCTCAAGGGCAATTAGGAATGGGCAATAAATGCTGGCCTTGCCAGCGATGTCCACATCCCAGAAACAATTTTTTTTTAAAGCCTCACGGGCTCTGTGTCTCATAAATGTCTTCAAGTTCTCGATTTCTCTCATTTTACCTCCTGTTGACGCATGTTTGTATCATTTCTGCCAGTTGACCAGCTCCTGTTTTCCACAAGCATTTTACAAGTCATTCAATTCATGTTGTGTGTGTTCAGCGTGTTGTGAGTGTTGTGATGACAAGTTCATGTTCAAGGCATTTTGTCAGGAGTAGGGTACCGCTGGAGTTGGTTTTTCCTAGCCCCTCTCTGCCAATTATGCCTCCCCAGAGGTCTGTGTCCTTGTCAACCCTGGCGTTGAAGTCACCGAGGAGGATCAGTATGTCGCCCGCGAGATCCAGGACAGGGATTTTTCGAGGTTGGAGTAAAACCCGTCTTTGGCCTCATCTGTTGCATCGAGTGTTGGGGCTAACACACTAATGACTGTGGCGCACTGGTTCCGGGATAGGGTGAGTCGAAGAGTCATGAGACGTTCGTTTTTGATGGCGGTCGACCAGCTCGTTTTTGATGGTGAAGCCGACTCTGTGGAGGTGGCGTTCTTCCTCTGGTTTCCCTTTCCAGAAAAAGGTGTAACCTCCACCTTGTTTCTTGAGCTGGCCTTCCCCTACCTGCCGGGTCTTGCTGGTCAACGTGGACCACTTTCCTTATCTCGGGAACCTCCTATCAACAAGAGCAGGCATTGACGACAAGATCCAGCACCTCCTCCAGTGTGGCAGTGCAGCCTTCGGCCGCCTGAGGACAAGAGTGTTTGAAGACCAGGCACTCAAAACTGTCACCAAGCTCATGGTCTACAGGGCTGTAGTAATACCCGCCCTCCTGTATGGCTCAGAGACATGGACCATGTACACTTCAAGTCGCTGGAGAAATACCACCAATGATGTCTCCGCAAGATCCTACAAATCCCCTGGGAGGACAGACGCACCAACGTTAGCGTCCTCGACCAGGCCAACATCCCCAGCATTGAAGCACTGACCACACTTGATCAGCTCCACTGGGCAGGCCACATAGTTCGCATGCCAGACACGAGACTCCCAAAGCAAGCACTCTATTCGGAACTCCTTCATGGCAAATGAGCTAAAGGTGGGCAGCAGAAACATTACAAGGACACTCTCAAAGCCTCCTTGATAAAGTGGAACATCCCCACTGACACCTGGGAGTCCCTGGCCAAAAGTAGAGGAAGTGCATCCGGGAGGGCGTTGAGCACCTCGAGTCTCGTTGCCGAGAGCATGCAGAAATCAAGCACAGGTTGCGGAAAGAGCGTGTGGCAAACCAGTCCCACCCCTCCTTCCCTCAACAGCTATCTGTCCCACCTGTGACAGAGACTGTGGTTCTCGTATTGGACTGTAAGAACTCATGTTAAGAGTGGAAGCAAGTCTTCCTCGATTCCGAGGGACTGTCTATAATGATAATGATGATGTGTGTTGTGTGTGTTCAGCATGTGTTCAGCGTGTGTTCAGCATGTTGTGTGTGTTCAGCGTGTGTTCAGCATGTTGTGTGTGTTCAGCGTGTGTTCAGCATGTGTGTGTTCAGCGTGTGTTCAGCGTGTTGTGTGTTCAGCGTGTTGTGTGTGTTCAGCATGTTATGTGTGTTCAACGTGTGTTCAGCATGTTGTGTGTGTTCAGCGTGTTCTGTGTTACATAGAATTACAAGGGGCTGGATTTTCGGCATTTCTGTTTTTGGGGCGATAATGGCGGCGGGGCAGGAAAGTTGCGGCTGGGAATAGTTTGCGCTTTAGTATGTAAGCTTGGCCATCTAGGCCTTGCATCAGGGGGCGCAGCACTAAGGGAGGCTTTGTACACCTCTCTTGGCGCAAGGACACTGGAGACCTCACTGCTGCCTTTCACACCGCTCCTGGAGCGCAAAGGACCGGAAAATCTAGCCCTATATTAATAGCACAGAAGCAGACCATTTGGCCCAACTGGTCTATGCCGGTGTTTATGCTCTGCACGAGCCACCTCCCACCCTTCTTCATCTCACCCCTATCAGCATATCCTTCTGTTCCTTTCTCCCTCGTTGCTTCCCCTTAATGGCATCTATGCTGTTTGCCTCAACTAGTGCATATGGTAGCGAGTTTCATAGCTCTGATGAAAAGTCCCCTGAACTGTTAACTCCTCTGTTCTCTCAGCAGTGGCTGACTGACCTGCTGGGTGTTTCCAGCACCATGGGAGATCGTCTTAATAATTCATTTCTCCTCTTACAGAGGTTCAAAAGGAAATTCCCAAAGGATTAAAGGCTCAGTTACTGGAGATTCCTTCTGACGCTGGGGTAGGCTGTGCTACTTGTGATATTTATGGTAATGAATACAATTATTTGCTGCCAAGATTTTTCTCAACAAAGACTAGCTTTTCTCTATTAGTTTGTATCTTTTTTATTTTACCTTCTCACTTTAAGTTCTCCAGCACTATGCTTCAGTCCCTAACCAGCAAGCAACCCATTTCTAGCCAGCCCTTTTTCCCTTTTTCTCCTCTCCTGAAGACAATAGGGATAATTGTTATATATGTAAACTTGTATTTACTCTGTACAACCACCAGAGGGCTCATCCCCTGGAGTCCCAAGGGATCCCATAATCCCTTGGGAGCACAGGTATTTAAGGAGTCCTCACAAGTTGGAGAGGCACTCTGGAGACCTGCAATAAAAGACTAAGGTCACACGTTACTTTGAGCTCACAGTGTTCAGTCTGATTCTTTCTCCATACATAACAACTGGCGACGAGATACCGATAGCGAACCCAAAGATGCAGAGAACAGTGGACAACCTGGAGAAATTCTCGGAGGGAGATGATTGGGAAACTTTTGTGGAGCGACTCGACCAATACTTCGTGGTCAACGAGCTAGATGGGGAAGAGAGCGCTGCCAAATGAAGGACGATCCTCCTCACCGTCTGTGGGGCACCAATGTATGGCCTCATGAAGAATCTGCTCACTCCAGCGAAACTCACGGAGAAATCATACGATGATTTGTGCACATTGGTCCGAGAGCATTTGAACCCGAAGGAAAGCTTTCTGATGGCGAGGTACCGGTTCTACACCTACAAAAGGTCTGAAGGCCAGGAAGTGGCAAGTTATGCCACCGAGCTAAGACGCCTTGTAGGACATTGCGAATTTGAAGGACATTTGGAGCACATGCTCAGAGACTTTTTCGTACTTGGCATTGGCCACGAAACCATACTTCGCAAATTTTTGACTGTAGAGACCCCAACCTTGAGTAAGGCCATAGCGCTAGCCCAGGCGTTCATTGCCACCAGTAACAATATGAAGCAAATTTAGCAAAGTGCTGCTAAAAGTACTGTGAACAAAGTGGTGTTGTTTTTGAATCGTAACGTACAGGGCAGGCCCCACATGCCTGCAGCTGCACTTCCACAGATGTCTCAGAGTCCACCATCAAGGGTGATGAATGCAAGGCCATTAACACCTTGTTGGCGCTGCGGGGGTGATCATCATTTCCATTCATGTCGATTCAAAGGGTACGTTTGCAAGGGCTGTAGAACAATGGGACACCTCCAACGAGTGTGCAGGCGATCTGCAAATCCTGTTAAACCTGCACACCACTATGTTGCAGAGGAGGCCAGATCCAAGGTGGATCATGACGAACCAGAGCCTCAGATCAAGGAGGCAGAGGTACATGGGGTACACACATTCACCACGAATTGTCCCCCGATAATGCTGAATGTTGAACTAAATGGACTCCCGGTATCAATGGAGCTGGACACGGGTCCATCATGGGCAAAAAGACTTCGAAAGATTGTGGTGGAACAAGGCCTCAAGGCCAGTCTTAACTTCAGTTCGCACGAAACTAAGATCTTACACAAAAGAACTGATTCCTGTAATCAGCAGTGCTACCATAAAGGTCTCCTACGATGGAGCGGTGCACAAGCTACCACTCTGGGTGGTACCGGGCAATGGTCCCACGCTACTCGGCAGGTGCTGGCTGGGAAAGATACGCTAGAACTGGGACAACGTCCGAGCGCTATCGCCTGCTGACGACACTTCATGTACCCTGGTCTTAAACAAATTTTCTTCGCTGTTTGAACCAGGCATCGGGAAATTCCAAGGAGCAAAAGTGCAGATCCATCTCATTCCGGAGGCGTGACCCATCCATCACAAGGTGAGAATAGTACCGTACATGATGAGAGAAAGGGTAGAGATCGAACTAGACCGGCTGCAAAGAGAGGGCATCATTTCCCCGATTGAGTTCAACGAGTGGGCCAGTCCTATCGTCCCAGTCATCAAGGGAGATGGCACCGTCAGAATCTGTGGCGATTACAAAGTAACTATCAATCGTTTCTCCCTGCAGGATCAATACCCCCTACCATGGGCCGCCGACCTCTTTGCAACGCTGGCGGGAGGAAAGACGTTCACGAAGCTGGATCTGACTTCAGCCGACATGACACAGGAACTGGAGGACTCATCGCAGGCCCTCACCTGCAACAACAAGCACAAAGGTCTTTTTGTTTATAACAGATGCCCGTTTGGAATCCGATCAGCAGCGGCGATATTCCAGAGAAACATGGAAAGCTTACTGAGGTCGGTCCCCCACACCGTGGTCTTCCAGGACGACATCTTGGTCACAGGTCAGAACACAGTCGAGCATCTGCAGAACCTGGAGGAGGTTCTTAGTCGACTCAACCGCGTGGGGCTCAGGTTAAAATGCTCAAAGTGCATTTTCCTGGCGCCTGAAGTAGAGTTCTTGGGAAGGAGGATTGCGGCGGACAGCATCAGGCCCACCAATGTGAAGACAGAGGCAAGCGAGAACGCACCAAGGCCACAGAACGTGACGGAGCTGCAGTCATTTCTGGGACTCCTGAACTACTTTGGTAACTTCTTACGGGGTCTCAGCACACTGTTAGAACCACTGCATATCTTACTACGAAAAGGGGACGAACGGGTTTGGGGCAAAAGCCAAGACAATGCCTTTGTAAAAGCGAGAAAATTGTTATGCTCAAACAAATTGCTTGTGTTGTATGATCCATGTAAACGTTTGGTATTTGCATGTGATGCGTCGTCATATGGCGTCGGGTGTGTATTGCAACAAGCTAATGATTTTGGGAAATTGCAACCGGTTGTTTATGCATCCAGGAGTCTGTCTAAGGCTGAGAGACCTGACAGCATGATTGAAAAAGAAGCGTTAGCTTGTGTCTATGGGGTAAAGAAAATGCATCAATACCTGTTTGTGCTAAAATTCAAATTGGAAACTGACCATAAGCCACTCATATCCCTGTTCTCCGAGAGTAAAGGGATAAATACCAACGCATCGGCCCACATCCAGAGATGGGTGCTCATGTTGTCCGCGTACAACTACGGCATCCCCCACAGGCCAGGCACAGAAAACTGCGCCGATGCTCTCAGTAGACTGTCATTGTCCACCACAGGGGTGGAAATGGCGCAGCCTGCAGATTTCGCCATGGTTATGAAAGCATTTGAGAGTGAGCAATCACCTGTCACTGCCCGGCAGATCAAAACCTGGACAAGCCAGGACCCCTTATTATCTCTAATCAAAAGCTGTGTGCTTCATGGGAGCTGGTCCAGTGTCCCCAGTGGAAATGCAGGAAGAGATAAAGCCATTCCAGCGGCGCAAAGATGAAATGTTTATACAAGCAGACTGCCTTCTGTGGGGCAATCGAGTAGTGGTCCCCAAGAAGGGCAGAGGCACTTTCATCAATGACCTCCACAGTACCCACGCAGGCATCATAATGATGAAAGCGATAGCCAGATCCCATGTGTGGTGGCCTGGTATTGATGTGGACTTAAGATTCCTGCGTTCACAGATGTAATACATGCTCGCAGTTAAGCAATGTAACCAGGGAGGCACCGCTAAGTTTATGGTCTTGGCCCTCCAAACCGTGGTCTCAGGTACACGTCGACTATGCAGGCCTGTTCTTGGGTAAAATATTCCTTGTGGTTGTAGACGCGTATTCCAAGTGGATTGAATATGAGATAATGTCGGCTAGCACGTTCGCTGCCACTACTGAAAGCCTGCTGGCCATGTTTGCCACTCACCGCTTACCCGATGTCCTGGTGAGCGACAACGGGCCATATTTTACCAATGCTGAGTTCAAAAGAATTCATGACCTGTAACAGGATCAAACATGTCACATCTGCCCCGTTTAAACCAGCATCCAATGGTCAGGCAGAAAGAGCAGTGAAAACCATCAAGCAAGGCTTGAAGAGGGTAAATGAAGGCTCACTGCAGACTCACCTATCCCAAGTCCTGCTTAGCAACCGCACGAGACCCCACTCGCTCACTGGGATCCAATCTGCTGAACTGCTCATGAAAATAGCACTTAAGACAAGGCTCTCGTTTGTTCACCCTGATCTACATGAACAGGTAGAGAGCAGGTGGCTTCAACAAAGTGCATACCATGATAGCTCAAATGTGTGACGCGAAATTGAAATCAATGATCCTGTACTTGTATTGAATTATGGACAAGGTCCCATAGAAACATAGACATAGAAACATAGAAAATAGGTGCAGGAGTAGGCCATTCGGCCCTTCTAGCCTGCACCGCCATTCAATGAGTTCATGGCTGAACATTCAACTTCAGTACCCCATTCCTGCTTTCTCGCCATACCCCTTGATCCCCCTAGCAGTAAGGACCTCATCTAACTCCTTTTTGAATATATTTAGTGAATTGGCCTCAACAACTTTCTGTGGTAGAGAATTCCACAGGTTCACCACTCTCTGGGTGAAGAAGTTCCTCCGCATCTCGGTCCTAAATGGCTTACCCCTTATCCTTAGACTGTGACCCCTGGTTCTGGACTTCCCCAACATTGGGAACATTCTTCCTGCATCTAACCTGTCTAACCCCGTCAGAATTTTATATGTTTCTATGAGGTCCCCTCTCATTCTTCTGAACTCCAGTGAATACAAGCCCAGTTGATCCAGTCTTTCTTGATAGGTCAGTCCCGCCATCCCGGGAATCAGTCTGGTGAACCTTCGCTGCACTCCCTCAATAGCAAGAATGTCCTTCCTCAGGTTAGGAGACCAAAACTGTACACAATACTCCAGGTGTGGCCTCACCAATGCCCTGTACAACTGTAGCAACACCTCCCTCCCCCTGTACTCAAATCCCAAGTGACTTCCCGGCACTGTCGTGGTCAAAGAGGGGAGCAGGGTGTTTCGGGTCAAACTTTCAAATAGACTCATTCACCGGAAACAGTTGGACCAAATCAAACTCAGATTGACGGACTATCCTGAGCAACCCACCTTGGACCCTACCTTTTTTGATCCCCCAACGTACACACCAGTGGCAACCGGCACCACGGTTGACCACGAAGCAGAACCCATCATCCACAGCAGCCCAGCTGCCGAATGGCAAAGGGCAGAAAACGCTAGTGGGAGTTGCGTACAGACCACCAAATAGTAGTAGTGAGGTTGGGGACAGCATCAAACAAGAAATTAGGGATGCGTGCAATAAAAGTACAGCAGTTGTCATGGATGACTTTAATTTACATATAGATTGGGCTAACCAAACTGGTAGCAATACGGTGGAGCAGGATTTCCTGGAGTGTATTAGGGATGGTTTTCTAGACCAATATGTCGAGGAACCAACTAGAGGGCTGGCCATCCTAGACTGGGTGATGTGTAATGAGAAAGGACTAATTAGCAATCTTGTTGTGCGAGGCCCCTTGGGGAAGAGTGGCCATAATATGGTAGAATTCTTCATTAAGATGGAGAATGACACAGTTAATTCAGAGACTAGGGTCCTGAGCTTAAGGAAAGGTAACTTCAATGGTATGAGACATGAATTGGCTAGAATAGACTGGCAAATGATACTGAAAGGGTTGACGGTGGATAGGCAATGGCAAACATTTAAAGATCACATGGATGAACTTTAACAATTGTACATCCCTTTCTGGAGTAAAAATAAAACGGGAAGGTGGCTCAACCGTGGTTAACAAGAGAAATTAAGGATAGTGTTAAATCCAAGGAAGAGGCATATAAATTGGCCAGAAAAAGCAGCAAACCTGAAGACAGGGAGAAATTTAGATTTCAGCAGAGGAGGACAAAGGGTTTAATTAAGATGGGGGAAATAGAGTATGAGAGGAAGCTTGCCGGGAACATAAAAACTGACTGCAAAAGCTTCTATATATATGTGAAGAGTAAAAGATTAGTGAAGACAAACGTAGGTCCCTTGCAGTCAGATTCAGGTGAATTAATAATGGGGAACAAGGAAATGGCAGACCAGTTGAACAAATACTTTGGTTCTGTCTTCATGAAGGAGACACAAATAACCTTTCGGAAATACTCGGGGACCGAGGGTCTAGTGAGAAGGAGGAACTGAAGGAAATCCTTATTAGTCGGGAAATTGTGTTTGGGAAATTGATGGGATTGAAGGCCGATAAATCCCCGGGGCCTGGTAGACTGCATCCCAGAGTACTTAACGAAGTGGCCCTAGAAATAGTGGTGCATTGGTGATCATTTTCCAATAGTCTATCGACTCTGGACCAGTTCCTATGAACTGGAGGGTTGCTAATGTGACACCACTTTTTAAAAACGGAGGGAGAGAGAAAACGGGTAATTATAGACAGGTTAGTCTGACATCAGTAGTGGTGAAAATGTTGGAATCAATTATTAAAGATAAAATAGCAGCGCTTTTGGAAAGCAGTGACAGGATCGGTCCAAGTCAGCATGGATTTATGAAAGGGAAATCATGCTTGACAAATCTTATGGAATTTTTTGAGGATGTAACTAGCAGAGTAGACAAGGGAGAACCAGTGGATGTGGTGTATTTGGACTTTCAAAAGGCTTTTGACAAGGTCCCACACAAGAGATTGGTGTGCAAAATTAAAGCACATGGTATTGGGGGTAATGTACTGATGTGGATAGAGAACTGCTTGGCAGGCAGGAAGCAGAGAGTCGGGATAAACGGGTCCTTTTCAGAATGGCAGGGAGTGACTAGTAGGGTGCCGCAGGGCTCAGTGCTGGGAACCCAGCTATTTACAATATATATTAATGATTTAGATGAAGGGATTGGGTGTAATATCTCCAAGTTTGCAGATGACACTCAGCTGGGTGGTGGTGTGAGCTGTGAGGAGGATGCTAAGAGGCTGCAGGATGACTTGGACAAGTGCAGTGAGTGGGCAAATGCATGGCAGATGCAGTATAACGTGGATAAATGTGAGGTTATCCACTTTGGGGGCAAAAACACGAAGGCAGAATATTATCTGAATGGCGGCAGATTAGGAAAAGGGGAGGTGCAACGAGACCTGGGTGTCATGGTACATCAGTCATTGAAAGTTGGCATGCAGGTGCAGCAGGCAGTGAAGAAGGCAAATGGTATGTTGGCCTTCATAGCTCGGGGATTTGAGTATAGGAGCAGTGAGGTCTTACTGCAGTTGTGTGAGGCCTCACCTGGAATATTGTGCTCAGTTTTGGTCTCCTAATCTGGGGAAGGACGTTCTTGCTATTGAGGGAGTGCAGCGAAGGTTCACCAGACTGATTCCCGGGATGGCAGGACTGACATATGAGGAGAGACTGGGTCGACTGGGCCTGTATTCACTGGAGTTTAGAAGGATGAGAGGGGATCTCATAGAAACATATAAAATTCTGACGGGACTGAACAGGTTAGATGCAGGAAGAATGTTCCTGATGTTCCGGAAGTCCAGAACCAGGGGACACAGTCTAAGGATAAGGGGTAAGCCATTTAGGACTGAGATGAGGAGAAACGTCTTCACTCAGAGAGTTGTTAACCTGTGGAATTCCGTACCACAGAGAGTTGTTGATGCCAGTTCATTGGATATATTCAAGAGGGAGTTAGATGTGGCCCTTACGTCTAAAGAGATCAAGGGGTATGGAGAGAAAGCAGGAAAGAGGTATTGAGGTGAATGATCAGCCATGATCTTATTGAATGGTGGTGCAGGCTCGAAGGGCCGAATGGCCTACTCCTGCACCTATTTTCTATGTTTCTATGTAACACACCAGGCAGCCCAGCAAGGACAGCTGCACAGCAGCCCAGCGAGGCCCTAACAAATGATTCAACAATACCAGCTTTCACACCGAGACAATCAACCAGGGCAAGAAGGGCCCCAGATCGACTCACATTGTAAATAGTTACTCTATTGACTTTGCGGGGGAGTGTTGTTATAAACGTAAACTTGTATTTACCCTGTACAGCCACCAGAGGGCTCATCCCCTGGAGTCCCAAGGGATCCCATAATCCCTTGGGAGCACAGGTATTTAAGGAGGCTTCACAGGTTGGAGAGGTGCTCTGGAGACCTGCAATAAAAGACTACGGTCAAACGTTACTTTGAGCTCACAGTGTTCAGTCTGATTCATTCTCCATAAATAACAATAATGATGCTAACCATGGCTCAGAGGATAGCATTCTCCTCTCTGAGTTAAAAGGTTGTGGGCTCAAGTCCCACTCCAGAAAAATGAATACAAAATCTATGCTGACACTCCAGTGCAGTATTGAGGGAGTTCTTAATTGGCTGTAAAGTTGGAGATGTACTTAATTAGCTGTAAAGTTGGAGATGTACTTAATTGGCTGTAAAGTTGGAGATGTACTTAATTAGCTGTAAAGCACTTTGGGATGTCCTTGGGTCATAAAAGGTGAAGTCATAAACTGAAGTCCCGTCCACCCTCTTGGGTGGACATAAAAGATCCCATGGCACTATTTCGAAGGAGAGCACGGGAGGTATCCCTGGTGTCCTGGTCAATATTTATCCTTCAACCAAAACATAAAACAAATTATCTGGCCATTATCACATTGCTGTTTGCGAGACCTTGCTGTGTGCAAATTGGTTGCTGCGTTTCCTACCTTGTTATGTATGCAAACCTCACCAATACGTAAGACTTGCCACCACGGGGCAAACCTGTGGCAGACCTAAGGGTCACCTGTGCACCCTGGGCAAGCAGGTATAAAAGGCAATCCACCATGCTGCTTCCTCACTTTGGAGTTACATTAAAGGGACCAAGGTCACAATGGTTTGAGCTTACAACACAGTCTTGTGGGGTTATTCTGAACATAATAATTTGCGACGAGTTACAGATCACGAACTTTCACGCGGTAATGGCTGCCATTGGTATTTTTGAGAGATTTGTTGAGGATGATGATTGGGAAGCTTTTGTTGAGTGTCTCGACCAGTACTTCGTGGCCAACGAGCTGGGCACGGCGGTCAAGCGCAGAGCGATTCTCCTCACCTTATGTGGGTCTTCGATATATGGCCTCATCAAAAATTTGCTGGCACTGGTCAAACCAACGGACAAGACTTACACAGAGCTGTGCACGCTGGTTCAGGAACACCTCAAGCCAAAGGAGAGCATCCTAATAGCCAGGTATCGCTTTTACACGCACCATCGTTCTGAGGGCCAGAACGTGGCGAGCTTTGTCGCCGACCTAAGACGCCTTGCGGGACAGTGCGAATTTGCCGGATCTTTGGGGGAAATGCTGCGGAAATCTTTCGTGCTTGGAACCGACCACGAGGTCATTCTTGGAAAACAGCTGTCTGCCGAATCCCTAGATCTGAGCAAGGCCATCACGATAGCCTCGGGTTTCATATCCACGAGCGACAATACGAAACAGATATCTTCACAGCATCAAGGCTCACCGGCAAGTACTGTGCATAAAATAATGCCTTCAGCAGGCAGAACTGTACAAGGCAGGACCTACACAACACAGAGACCAGGCCTAGGGTGACTCGGAGGCTGCTGTGGGGTATGAATGTGGATCCATTAACACCATGTTGGTGCTGCGAGGGCATTCATAGAGCCCATCAATGTCGATTCAAGCACTATGTGTGCAAGGGCTGTGGAACAATGGCGCACCTCCAGCGAATATGCAAACGACCTCTGACTCACCACATGGCAGAGTCAGCAGAGGACGACCAATTCAGCGCGGATCATGCTGAACGAGCAGGAGAGGCAACTCAACCTGAAGATGAAAAGGAAGTGTATGGGGTACACACCTTCACCACCAAAAGCCTTCCAATAACGTTAAAAGTTAAACTTACAGCATTCCAGTCTCCATGGAATTGGACACGGGGGTGAGTCAATCAATCATGAGTCAGAAGGCTTTTGAGAAACTGTGAGGCAACAAGGCACAGAGGCCAAAACTGAGACCGATTCACACAATGCTGTGCACTTACACCAAAGAACTCATACCTGTTATCGGCAGTGCAGCAGCGAAAGTATCGTACGACAGAATGGTGCATGATTTACCACTATGGATTGTGCCGGGCGATGGCCCAACGCTGCTCGGCAGAAGCTGGCTAGGAAAGATCCGATGGAACTGGGACGACATCAAAGCACTGTCTTCGGTGGATGACGCCTCGTGCGCCCAGGTTCTAAACAAATTCCCGGCATTATTTCAGCCAGGCATCGGCATCTTCACAGGTGCCAAGGTGCAGATCCATCTTGTTCCTGGGGCACGGCCCGTCCATCGCAAGGCCCGAGCAGTCCCATATATGATGCGAGAGAAAGTCGAGATCAAGCTGGACAGACTTCAACGAGAGGGAATCATATCGAGTTCAACAAGTGGGCCAGTCCAATCAGTCCAAGAGCGATGGGACGGTCAGAATCTGCAGGGACTACAAGGTAACGATCAACCGAGTCTCGTTACAGGACCAGTACCCACTACCCAAAACGGAGAACCTATTCGCAACGCTAGCAGGGGGAAAGTCGTTCACCAAGCTAGATCTAATCTCTACTTACATGACACAGGAGCTGGCTGAACCGTCAAATAAATTGGCATGCATCAACACGCACAAAGGACTGTACGTGTACCACAAATGCCTCTTTGAGATTCGCTCAGCTGCGGCCATCTTCTAGAGGAACATGGAGAATCTGCTGAAATCGGTTCCATGCACCGTGGTGTTCCAAGACGACATCTTGATCACTGGTCGCAACACCACCAAACACTTGCACAACCTGGAAGAGGTTCTAAAGTGACTGGACAGAGTGGGACTCAGGCTGAAATGCTCCAAGTGTGTTTTCCTGGTGCAAGAGGTCAAATTTTTGGGGAGAAAGATTGCGGCAGACAGCATCAGACCCACGGACTCCAAGATGGAAGCCATCAAGAATACATCCAGACCACAGAATGTGATGGAGTGCGTTCGTTCCTGAGACTCCTCAACTATTTTGGTAACTTTCTGCCGGGGTTGAGCACTTTGCTGGAACCCTTGCATTTATTGCTACGCAATGGTGATGACTGGGTTTGGGGTAAATCTCAAGAGACAGCCTTTAATAAGGCCAGAAATCTGCTATGCTCTAACAAGTTACTTGTATTGTATGACCCATATAAACGTTTAATACTAGCTTGTGATGCGTCGTCGTACGGGGTCAGATGTGTGTTACAGCAAGCAAATGTGTCAGGCAAACTGTTATGTTCAGAATAAATCCACAGGACTATATCACAAACTCAAACTGTTGTGACCTTGGTCTCTTTCTTCAGACTCCAGAGTGGGGAAGCAACATGGTGAATCACCTTTTATACCTGCTTGCCCCAGGGTGCACAGGTGACCCTTAGGTCTCCCACAGGTGTGCCCCCTAGTGGCAAGTCTTACATTTTGGTGAGGTTTACATACATACATAACATCACTCCCCCCCCAAAGTCTTATGTGCAAGTTATTTGCAAGTTGAGGCGATATGGCGGCCCGCGTCCCTGGGTCGATCGCCTGAGTTGAAGTCCTGACGTGGTGGGTTCATCCTTGTGGTTGACAGCGAAGTTGATTGTGTTAGTGGGTCACTGGGGGCCAGGTCCTTTCACAGTGGTTCCTGGTTATCTGTCATTCGCAAATGCTTTACTCATTAGCCCAGTACATGGTTTGACAATCAAACGCTCTGTTTTCATCACATACTCTCCATTCCCCCCACCCTTGGCTAATGCAGTGCCAGCAGCCCAACTGGGGCCCTTAACATGGTCTACATCACTTATTCTGACTGATTCCCGGGATGGCAGGACTGACATATGAGGAGAGACTGGATCGACTGGGCCTGTATTCACTGGAGTTTAGAAGAATGAGAGGGGATCTTCTAGAAACATATTAGATTCTGACAGGATTGGACAGGTTAGATGCAGGAAGAATGTTCCTGATGTTGGGGAAGTCCAGAACCAGGGGACACAGTCTAAGGATAAGGGGCAAGCCATTTAGGACTGAAATGAGGAGGAACTTCTTCACTCGGAGAGTTGTTAACCTGTGGAATTCCCTACCGCAGAGAGTTGTTGATGCCAGTTCATTGGATATATTCAAGAGGGAGTTAGATATGGCCCTTGCGGCTAAAGGGATCAAGGGGTATGGAGAGAAAGCAGGAATAGGGTACTGAAGGAATGATCAGCCATGATCTTATTGAATAGTGGTGCAGGCTCGAAGGGCTGGATGGCGTACTCCTGCACCTATTTTCTATGTTTCTATGTCATGTGGAGGGGCCGTACAATTATGGTGCATTCTCTGCTGATAGCATACAGAAGGCTCGGTTCTGAGTGGTTCTGTCTGGTGACTGCGTAGCACCCAGGATAGCCAGGTCTATAGGGAGTCTACCGTGACACTCGTGGTGCTGGATTTAGTGATTTGGGCTGCCTGCTCCGGGCTATTGTTGCTGACCCTGAGGTCTAGCAAGCCCAGGATGGCCGCAATGGCCTTGAGACTTTCGGTAATGGCGGGAGGCCTGGTGGTCTCGTGAACCTTGGGCCGTAGTATGACCAGCGACTGTGTGTAGCCACCCTGGCTTACTTTGCAATGTTGGGATGGGTCCTGTGGTCTGGATGATCTCTTGTCCCGTGATCTAGATGCTCTCTCATCCCGTGGTCTGAACGCTCTCTCGTCCCGTGGTCTGGATGCTCCCTCATCCCGTGGTCTGGACGCTCTCTCGTCCCATGGTCTGGATGCTCTCTCGTCCCATGGTCAAGACTCACTCTTGTCCCGTGGTCTGGACGCACTTTCGTCACGTGGTCTGGGCGCCCTCTTGTCCGTGTCCATGATGCCTACTGCCGCGATATTCCTCCCCAGGGATTTGGCCTCTGGCGTCAGGGAGAAGCATTCGGATTGTTTCAGCCAGAGTCCCACTCCACATGGTCGACCTGGAACCTCTTCCATCGAAGAGGTTGTCGGCTTCGTTCTTTACGTCCTCGTGGTTATGATGAGCGACCTGTGCCTCGAGGATCTGCAAATGGACCTGCACTTCGATGCCTGGTTCAGCTGAAGGTGGGGGTTTGCTCAGCCTTTGAGCAAGGGAACGTCGTTCGCCAGAGAAGGTACACAGAGGTCTTCCCAGTTCCATCGAATCTTCCCCATCCACCTTCTGCCAAGCAGCATTGGCCCATCACCTGAAACAATCCACAGTGGTAAATCATGCACTGCTCCCTCATGTAATACTCTTATGTCCGCACTACCAATAACTGGTATCAGTTCCTTGGTGTAGGTGCGCAGCTTTGCCTGAATCGGGATCAGCTCGGGTCGCCGTGCTTCGTCGCCCCACAGCCTCTCGAATGCCTTCTCGCTCATAACTGATTGACTCGCTCCCGTGTCTAGTTCCATGGAGACTGGAGTACCGTTAAGTTCAACTTTTAACATTATCGGAGGGCTTTTGGTGGTGAATGTGTGTATCCAATATACTTCCTCTTCATCCTCCGGTTCAGTTGCCTCTTCTTCTCGTTCATTGTGATCCACCCTGGATCGGTCATCTTCTGCTGACTCTGCCACGTGGTGAGTCAGAGATCATTTGCACATTCGCTGGAGGTGCCCCATTGTTCCACAGCCCTTGCACACATAGGGCTTGAATCGACATCGATGAGCTCTATGGCTGTCCCCACAGCGCCAACATGGTGCTAATGGATACGCATTCACGCCCCACGACGGACTCTGAGTCCCTCTAGTCCTAGGTCTGGCCTCTGTAGTCGTGTGGACCCTGCCCTGTACAGTTTTGCCTGCTGAAAACATTATTTTATGCACAGTACTTGCCGGTGAGCTTTAATTCTGTGAAGATATCTGTTTCGTGTTATTGCTCGTGGATATGAAGGCTTGGGCTATCGTGATGGCCTTGCTTAGATCTAGTGATTCGGCAGACAGCAGTTTGAGAAGACTGACCTCATGGCCAATTCCAAACACGAAAAAGTCCCGCAACATTTCCCCCAAGGATCCTGCAAATTCACACTGCCCCGCAAGGCGTCTTAGATTGGCGACAAAACTCGCCACGTTCTGACCCTCGGAGCGACGGTGCATGTAAAAGCGATACCTGGCCATCAGGATGCTCTCCTTTGGTTTGAGGTGTTCCCTAGCCAGGGTACACAGCTCTGCATAAGATTTGTCCATTGGTTTGACCGGTGCCAGCAAATTTTTAAGGAGGCCATATACCGATGACCCACATACAGTGAGGAGAATCGCCCTGCGCTTGATCGCTGTTTCAGCTGTGTCCAATTTGTTGGCCACAAAGTACTGGTCGAGGCGCTCAACGAAGGCATCCCAATCATCACCCTCAACAAATCTCTCAAGAAAAACAATGGCAGCCGTTACCGCGTGAATGTTTGTGACCCATTTCTCAGCGCCAATTTGTTAGGTTCAGAATAAATCCACAGGACTATATCGCAAGCTCAAACTGTTGTGACCTTGGTCTCTTTATTCAGACTCCAGAGTGGGGAAGCAGCATGGTGAATCACCTTTTATACCTGCTTGCCCCAGGGTGCACAGGTGACCCTTAGGTCTCCCACAGGTGTGCACCCTAGTGGCAAGTCTTACATCTTGGTAAGGTTTACATACATACATAACACAAACTGCAACCTGTTGCATATGCATCCAGAAGTTTATCCAAGGCTGAAAGAGCCTACTGTATGGTTGAGAAAGAAGCGTTAGTATGTGTATACGGGGTTAAGAAAATGCACCAATACCTATTTGGTCTCCGGTTCGTGCTTGAAACCAACCACAAACCGCATACTTCACTGCTCTCAGAAAGCAAAGGTATCAACACCAATGCTTCATCCCGCATCCAAAGATGGGCACTAACACTGTCTGCGTATGACTATGTAATCCGCCACAGACCAGGCACTGAGAACTGCGCTGACACCCTCAGTCGGCTACCATTGCCCACCACCGGGGTGGAAATGGCACAACCCACAGACTCGCTTCTGGTAATGGATGCTTTTGAGAGTGAGGGCTCACCCGTCACGGCTCGCCAGATCAGGACCTGGACTAGCCAAGACCCTGTGCTATCACTAGTAAAAAGCTGCATCCTTAGTGGGAGCTGGTTGTCGGTTCCAGGGGAAATGCAAGATGAAATTAAGCCGTTCCACCGACGTAAGGATGAATTGTCCATCCAATCGGATTGTCTCCTATGGGTGAATCGCATGGTTTTACTAAAAAATGGCAAGGAAACATTTATAGACGACCGACACAGTACCCACCCAGGCATAGTCACGATGAAGACTATCGCCAGGTCACACGTTTGATGGCCCGGCATTTACTCCGAATTGGAGTCATGCGTACACCAATACAACACTTGCTCACAGTTGAGCAATGCACCCAGGAAGGCCCCACTGAACCTGTGGTCATGGCCCTCCAAACCGTGGTCCAGGATCCACGGTGATTTTGCTAGCCCTTTTCTAGGAAAGATGTTTCTGGTAGTAGTGGACGCTTACTCTAAATAGATTGAATGTATAATAATGTCGTCATGTACGTCCACTGCCACCATTGAAAGCCTCAGGACCATGTTCGCCACCCATGGTTTGCCCGACGTCCTTGTTAATGACAATGGACCTTGTTTCACCAGCTCAGAATTCAACGAGTTCATGACCCGCAATGGCATTAAGCATGTCAGGTCTGCCCCATTTAAGCCTGCATCTAATGGTCAAGCAGAACGGGCAGTCCAAACCATCAAGCAGAGCTTGAAATGCGTAACGGACGGCTCCTTGCAGACCCGGTTATCTCGGGTCCTGCTCAGCTACCAGACGCGCCCCCACTTGCTCACCGGGGTTCCCCCTGCAGAATTGTTAATGAAGAGAGCACTCAAAGCCAGGCTCTCCTTAGTCCACCCGGATCTCAATGATCAAGTAGAAACCCGGCGGCACCGGCATAATGTGTACCACGATCACGCAGCTGTATCACGTGACATTGAGGTTAATGATCCTGTGTTTGTTCTTAATTACGGTCATGGTCCCAAATAGATTGCTGGCACTGTTTTAGCCAAGGAGGGGAATAAAATGTTTGTTGTTAAACTGTTGAATGGGCAAACTTGCAGAAAGCACTTGGATCAGACCAAACTGTGATTCACTGACAACCAAGAACAATTTGAAGAAGACTTTACCATCTATGATCCACCAACACACACCCAACCAGCAAGCGACCTCGCGGTCAACCATGAGGATGAACCCACCATGCCCGACAGTCTGATCAGACCAGCCGCGCTGCCATGCAGCAATGATCCGACCCACTCACCCATGCCAGAACTTCAACTCAGGCGATCAACCCGGGAACGCAGAGCTCCAGATCGCCTCAACCTATAAATAACTTGTACATAAGACTTTGGGGGGGGGGAAATGATGTTATGTACGCAAACCTTACCAATACATAAGACTTGCCACCAGAGTGCACACCTGTGGGAGACCTAAGGATCACCTGTGCACTCTGGGCAAGCTGGTATAAAAGGCAATCCACTATGCTGCTTCCCCACTTTGGAGTTACATTAAAGAGACCAAGGTCACAATGGCTTGAGCTTACAACACAGTCTTGTGGAGTTATTCTGAACATAATATACCTTACAACAGTGACTACACTTCAAAAGTACTTCATTAGCTGTAAAGCGCTTTGGGACGTCCTGAGGTCATGAAAGGTGCTATATGAATGCAAGTCTTTCATTCAGTTTTCAACTTCAGAAATCAATGGGATGAAAATCAGCCAGGTGTACAATGGGTGGGCAGAATTCTGGCAGGTTACTGCTCAGGTGCCAAAGTTGAAAATTACGCCCCAACAACTCAAGTTGATGTAAGGTTCAAGAATGTCAGCAGCCCTCTAGTACCTTTTATAGAGAGGACCATCTTCACATGTGGGCTGAGACGAGGAGTATCAGCAGATGATTATGTAACTGTGGTATGGAGTAGATTGCAAAGTTGAGGAGACATAATAGTGTTACACTGGTCTCCATATTACAAAAAGGAAATTGAGGCATTGGAAAAGGTGCAAAAAAGGTTTACAAGAATGCTACCAGAACTGAGAGTTTCTAACTATCAGAAAAGACTGAATAGGCTGGTGCTCTTTTCTCTAGAAAAGTTGACCTAATAGAGATCTTGAAAATTATGAAGCGGGATGATAGGGTAGCTATAGAGAAGACGGGAAAGCCAAAAACTAGGGACCATGAATATAAGATAATCACCAATAAATCTAATAAGTAATTCAGGAGAAACTTCTTTATCCAGAGAGTGGTGAGAATGTGGAACTCGCTACCATAGGGAGTGGTTGAGGCGAATAGCATAGATGCCTTTAAGGGGAAGCTAGATAAGTACATGAGGAAGAAAGGAATAGAAGGACAGGGTGGGATAAGGCTCGTATGGAGCACAAATGCTGATACAGAGCAGTTGGGCCAAATGGCCTGTTTCTATGCTGTAAAGCCTGTGTAAAAACACTTCTACAAATTACACTAGCTTTATCCCTCTCCCCAGACTTTACAGAGCTTCAAAGACTCCTCAGAAACAATTGCACTCCACTCAGAACATAGTGGTGGATTTTTGTCTTTACTGCCTGGCCGCTAAGCATCACCTGGGCAATGAAGCGGAAAGGAAAATCTGGTAGGATGGACTATGCATCCTTCACAGAACCCCCCTGATTTCCCTGCTGTTGAAATTAGTGGAATAAAATATAAAGTGGGTTGTACAATGGTCGGCTTCCACTCTGCCAGATCACCACCCAGGTGATGAAGATGAGAATTTACACACCCCCACCTTTCCGCGCCCCCCGCCCCCCCCCCCCCTCTCACGCCAGCTTTCTCCCCATGCAGAAAAATCTTCTTGAACTGAAGAGCTTTTGATAATTATGGTAAGGGGAAGGAGGTTTAGCTGAGCAACACGGGAAGAGCATAGTTCTTTTGTTACTTGAAGGGCAACTAAAGTTGGGCAATAAATGCTGGACTTGCTAGCGATGCCCATATCCTGAGAAAGAATAAAAAATAAACTTGCTATGTCCTTTGGGGAAGAGGAGACCAAAGATCTCAGTGCACACTATTTCACACCACACTTAAGGCATTTGGCTCAACGGTGTAATAACTTTCAATATTGTCTGTTGATTCACTAGAAAATGGATAAAAGATTATTGTCCTCTCATCCTGTTAGGATGCAATTACTTTTCCTCTCTGCAGGATGACTGTTATCATCTTAGCTATTGACTGCAGTGGTTAAAAAGGTCTGTATCCAAAGCGTATAATCCCATTATCCAAGATACTGCTTCTAAGATACAGAGGCAACCCACAGTTGTTAAGAGATAACATAATTACCCAACTCTTCTCTAGTTAAGATGAGTATGATAGGTTAATCAGGGGCCGAAATTTCCCCTCTCCTTAAGGTCTGTTACCACCGCAAATCGGCGGTCATGCTGCGGAATGGAGTGGCCGCCAACTTTTGGTGGAATGGCGCTAATAGGCCAATTGCCCTCCCGAATTTTCCCGGCAGTGCCCCGATCCCCCCCACCACTCCCTGCTGCCGATCCGTCTTAAGCGCGTCATCACCGTGCGCACCACCGATCTAACCCCCGGACGGCAACATTCACCTCGGAAAATCTTCGGCCCGCCCGGCGGTGCCAAAACTACTTTTCCCCGGTGGCCTTCTACAGCGGCGGTGCAGCTTCCCTTAAAGGGGAGGACGCACTGCCACCGCCGCCATGTTTGTTTTTGTCGGCTGGCTGCCATGTCGGCCCGACAAATATGCCCCGGGGTTCGGCCAGGCCGCCAACAAGCAGCCTGGTATCTCCTCTTGGGTATCAGGCCGCTGGCCCGGCCAAAACTCTCCGTGTGGCCCAGTGGCCCAAATTTAAAAATCGCGAAGGTTCTCCCCTTTCAGTGAAGAGGAGAGCCGAGGTGACGTGGTGCCATGATGACATCATTGCGGTGACGACTCCGCTCTGCACCCAATTTCCGCCCCTTGTGTACTCACCCCCGCGTCTTTGCCCCTCAGGTATAGTCATTAAGACTGACTTCCAGATCAAACCAAAAAAAACAAAGAGCCGAATGTTGCGCAAGAGTCAACCTGTACCGAAGCTGCAGTAAAAACCATCGAAATGGGGTGGGAGCTCCCCATTTCGGGCGGGGAGCAATTTATATCCCCTGGTGTTCTGCTGGTGTTTGCAGTACTTATAAGAGTGACCTGGCCGAGGACCACAGGCAACAAGATCATAAGTTTAATTTATCGTCTGGTCTATGAGTTGAATTAACATTATATTAAGTGGGGACTGGATGGGGCTGATTTTTCTCTCCTTTTCACTTTAGTGCAAATCAGGTGGAGCTCCCCCAAAGTGTCCTTCACCTGAATGGACCGAGCCCACTTGTTCAGGTCGGGTTGGGTTCAGATCATTATCACAGCCCCAGTATTCCCCCGGTGCAGGAATGCACCTTGGAAAGGGGCCTCCTCCCAAAGGAGGTGCAGGCTTGAGAGGCTGGCAGCAGATACAATGGCTACCTGCCTTGGGCCTTTAACCCGAAGGCCTCCAGCCCCGAAGATTTTCCTGCTGGCCTTGTGAGAGAAAGACGTACCTGATGGGAGGTGAGAGGGGATCGATGGTAGCCCCTTCTCAGATCTTGTGGTCTGAGGGGGCGGCACACAACGCCCAAGGCCCACTTTCATTGGGCCAGGCGGAAACCCAAGAAAATGTGTGTTGGCATAACTCCCACTGTTATATTCAGAATAACTCCACAAGACTGTGTTGTAAGCTCAAACCATTGTGACCTTGGTCTCTTTAATGTAACTCCAAAGTGAGGAAGCAGCATAGTGGATTGCCTTTTATACCTGCTTGCCCAGGGTGCACAGGTGACCCTTAGGTCTCCCACAGGTGTGCCCCCTGGTGGCAAGTCTTACACATTGGTGAGGTTTGCATACATAACATCACCCCCCCCCCCACCCCTAAAGTCTTCTGTACAAGTTATTTACAGGTTGAGGCGATCTGGCACTCTGCGTTCCTGGATCGATCACCTGAGTTTAAGTCCTGACATGGGTGAGTTGGTCAGATTATTGCTCCATGGCAGCATGACTGGCCTGATCGAACTGTCAGGCATGGTGGGTTCATCCTTGTGGTTGACAGCGAGGTCGATTACTGGTTGGGTGTGTGTTGGTGGATCATAGATGGTAAAGTCTTCTTCAAACTGTTCTTGGTTGTCAGTGGATCGCAGTTTGGCCTGATCCAAGTGCTTTCTGCACGTTTGCCCATTCAACAGTTTAACAACAAACACTCTATTCCCCTCCTTGGCTAAAACAGTGCCAGCAATCCATTTGGGCCCATAACCGTAATTGGGAACAAACACAGGAACATGACCTTCAATGTCATGCGATACAGCCGCGCAATCGTGGTACAAAGTTATGCCGGTGCAGCCGGGTTCCTACGTGATCATTGAGATCTGGGTGGACTAAGGAGAGCCTGGTTTTGAGTGCTCTCGTCATTTACAATTCTGCAGGGGGAATCCCAGTGAGCGAGTGGGGGCGTGTCCGGTGGTTGAGCAGGACCCGAGATAACCGGGTCTGCTAGGAGCCATCCGTTATGCATTTCAAGCTCTGCTTGATGGTTTGGACTGCCCGTTCTGCTTGACCATTGGATGCGAGCTTAAATGGGGCAGACCTGACATGCCTAATGCCATTGCGGGTCATAAACTCGTTGAATTCCGAGCTGGTGAAACATGGTCCATTGTCACTAACAAGGATGTCAGGCAAACCATGGGTGGCGAACATGACCCTGAGGCTTTCAATGGTGGCAGTGGACGTACATGATGACATTATTATACATTCAATCCATTTAGAGTAAGCGTCCACTGCTACTAGAAACATCTTTCCTAGAAAAGGACTGGCAAAATTTACGTGGACCCTGGACCCATGGTTTGGAGGGCCATGACCACAGGCTCAGCGGGGCCTCCCTGGGTGCGTTGCTCAACTGTGAGCAAGTGTTACATTGTTGTACGCGTGACTCCAATTCAGAGTCAATGCCGGGCCACCAAACGCCTTCATCGTGACTATGTCTGGGTGGGTACTGTGTTGGTCGCCTATAAACGTTTCCCTGCCTTTTTTTGGCAAAACCATGCGATTCACCCATAGGAGACAATCCGATTGGATGGACAATTCATCCTTACGTCGGTGGAACGGCTTAATTTCATCTTGCATTTCCCCTGGAACCGCCAACCAGCTCCCACTAAGGATTCAGCTTTTTACTACTAATAGCACAGGGTCTTGGCTAGTCCAGGTCCTGATCTGGCGAGCTGTGACGGGTGACCCCTCGCTCTCAAAAGCATCCATTACCAGAAGCAAGACTGCAGGTTGTGCCATTTCCACCCCGGTGGTGGACACTGGTAGCCAACTGAGGGTGTCAGTGCAGTTCTCAGTGCCTGGTCTGTGGCGGATTACATAGTCATATGCAGACAATGTTAGTGTCCATCTTTGGATGTGGGACGAAGCATTGGTGTTAATACCTTTGCTTTCTGAGAGCAATGAAGTAAACGGTTTGTGGTCGGTTTCGAGCTCTAACCGGAGACCAAATAGGTACTGGTGCATTTTCTTAATCCCGTGTACACATGCTAACGCTTCTTTCTCAACCATACTGTAGGTTCTTTCAGCCTTGGATAAACTTCTGGACTCATATGCAACCGGTTGCAGTTTGCCTGACACGTTTGCTCGCTGTAATACACAACCAATCCCGTACGACGACGCATCACAAGCTAGTACTAAACGTTTATATGGGTCATACAATATAAGTAACTTGTTGGAGCATAGCAGATTTCTGGCGTTATTAAAGGCTGTCTCTTGAGATTTACTCCAAACCCAGTCTCGCCCTTGTGTAGCAATAAATGCAAGGGTTCCAGCAATGTGCTCAAACCCGGCAGAAAGTTACCAAAATAGTTGAGGAGTCCCAGGAACGAACGCAGCTCCGTCACATTCTGTGGTCTGGGTGCATTCTTGATGGCCTCCGTCTTGGAGTCCGTGGGTCTGATGCCGTCTGCCGCAATTTTTCTCCCCAGAAACTTGACCTCTGGCACCGGAAAACACACTTGGAGCGTTTCAGCCTGAGTCCCATTCTGCCCAATCGCTTTAGAACCTCTTCCAGGTTCTGCAAGTGTTCAGTGGTGTTGCGACCAGTGATCAAGATGTCGTCTTGGAACACCCGGTGCATGTAACCGATTTCAGCAGACTCTCCACGTTCCTCTGGAAGATGGCTGCAGCTGAGTGAATCCCAAAGGGGCATCTGTGGTACACGAACAGTCCTTTGTGCGTGTTGATGCACGTCAATTTCTTTGACAGGTCAGCCAGCTCTTGTGTCATGTAAGTAGAGGTTAGATCTAGCTTGGTGAACG
The DNA here is from genome assembly GCF_044704955.1 of Pristiophorus japonicus. NCBI lineage: Eukaryota > Metazoa > Chordata > Chondrichthyes > Pristiophoridae > Pristiophorus > Pristiophorus japonicus. The sequence goes on from NC_091987.1 coordinate 132,952,428, forward strand.
ACTTTCCCCCTGCTAGCGTTGCGAATATGTCCTCCGCTTTGGGTAGTGGGTACTGGTCCTGTAACGAGACTCGGTTGATCGTTACCTTGTAGTCCCCGCAGATTCTGACCGTCCCATCGCTCTTTAGCACTGGCATGATTGGACTAGCCCACTCGTTGAACTCGACTGGCGATATGATTCCCTCGCGTTGAAGTCTGTCCAGCTCGATCTCGACTTTCTCTCGCATCATATATTGGACTGCTTGTGATGAACGGGCCATGCCCCAGGAACAAGACGGATCTGCACCTTGGCACCTGTGAAGTTGCCAATGCCTGGCTGAAATAACGCTGGGAATTTGTTTAGCATCTGGGCGCACGAGGTGTCATCCACCGAAGACAGTGCTTTGATGTCGTCCCAGTTCCATCGGATCTTTCCTAGCCACCTTCTGCCGAGCAGCGTTGGGCCATCGCCTGATACAATCCATAGTGGTAAATCATGCGATACTTTCACTGCCGCACTGCCGATAACAGGTATGAGCTCTTTGGTGTAAGTGCACAGCGCTGTGTGAATTGGGCTCAGTTTTGGCCTCTGTGCCTTGTTGCTCCACAGTTTCTCAAAAGACTTCTGACTCATGATTGATTGACTCACTTCCGTGTCCAATTCCATGGAGACTGGAATGCCATTAAGTTTAACTTTTAACATTATCGGAGGGCTTTTGGTGGTGAAGGTGTGTACCCCATATACTTCCTCTTCATCCTCCGGTTGAGTTGCCTCTCCTGCTCGTTCAGCATGATCCACGCTGGATCGGTCGTCCTCTGCTGACTCTGCCACGTGGTGAGTCAGAGGTCGTTTTCACATTCGCAGGAGGTGCCCCATTGTTCCACAGCCCTTGCACACATAGTACTTGAATCGACATTGATGGGCTCTATGACTGCCCCTGCAGCACCAACATGGTGTTACTGGATACGCATTCACACCCCACAGCGGCCTGTGAGTCATCCTACGCCTGGCCTCTGCGGTCGTGTCAGCCCTGCCATGTACAGTTCTGCCTGCTGAAGGCATTATTTTATGCACAGTACTTGCCGGTGAGCTTCGATGCTGTGAAGATATCTGTTACGTGTTGTCGCTCGTGGATATGAAAACCTGGGCTATCGTGATGGCCTTGCTCAGATCTAGGGATTCGGCAGACAGCAGTTTGCGAAGAATGACCTCGTGGCCGATTCCAAGCACAAAAAAGTCCCGCAGCATTTCCCCCAAAGATCCGGCAAATTCACACTGTCCCTCAAGGTGTCTTAGTTTGGCGACAAAGCTCGCCACGTTCTGGCCCTTGGAGCTATGGTGCGTGTAAAAGCGATACCTGGCTATTAGGATGCTCTCCTTTGACTTGAGGTGTTCCCGAACCAGCGTGGACAACTCTGTGTAAGTCTTGTCCATTGGTTTGACTGGTGCTAGCAGATTCTTGACGAGGCCATATATCGAAAACCCACATATGGTGAGGAGAATCGCCCTGCGCTTGACCACCGTCTCAGCCGTGTCCAGCTCATTGGCCTCGAAGTATTGGTTGAAATGCTCAACGAAGACTTCCCAATCATCACCCTCAACAAATCTCTCAAGAATTCCAACGGCAGCCATTACCGTGTGAAAGTTCGTGATCTGTAACTCGACGCCAATTGTTATGTTCAGAATAACTCCACAAGACTGTGTTGTAAGCTCAAACCATTGTGACCTTGGTCTCTTCAATGTAACTCCAAAGTGAGGAAGCAGCATGGTGGATTGCCTTTTATACCTGCTTGCCCAGGGTGCACAGGTGACCCTTAGGTCTCCCACAGGTGTGTCCCCTGGTGGCAAGTCTTACACATTGGTGAGGTTTGCATATATAACACCCACCTCAACAGCATGGTCTTTAAATGCTTTTGCTGTCCTCTTGGGGAAACCCCTGCAAATGCACATGTATCACGAGTACAGAGGACAGGCATATGGGTCTTCCTTCATGTTTTCCTCCTCTTTACAGCCAACAAAATAGGCAAAGCAAAGAAGAATCAACCGCCATGTATTTTATTTTACGTTTAGACTGTAGTTCTGTTCAGGTTACTCCAGTGAGCATTAAAAATGAAACACCTTTCAAAAATAAAAATGAGAGATTGGATAGCATGAGGCTAGCTCACCATCCACCACCTACAGGAACCTTCTTCTTAGGCACTCCTTCGTATCAAGGATGACTTCTCCAAGTCATCGCCCTCCTGCCCCAGCTCGTGCTGCCTCCACGCTGCTCCCGGACCACCGCACCTCTGCTCCTTTTATGGCCCCGACCTGTGGCTGGTGGTTTCTCACAGGTTGGGGCCTCCATGCTGCTCCCGGGCTGCCACACAGGAACCAGCATGAGGTGAGCACACCATCCATCCACCTACACGATCTAGGTTCAAATCTAGCCCAAACTGATGGGTGAAAGGCATCTATTTGTTTTGCCAATTTTCTCCTCTCTGTCCCTTTCCTCTCCGAATTTCTTGGAGGTTAACTTCAACAGGCACTAACCACATTCTGGAACCTTGTCCGAATGCCCATTCTTCACATGAAAAGCTTGACAGTGAGAGGCAATAGCCAATTCAACTTTGGGGCATCACAGCAAAGCCCGATCCTGCCCTTACCTAATGTCCACAAGAGGTCACTGGACAGGAACAGGAACTCTGGCTGTTTTACCCCTCCCTAGCCCAAGCATGCTGAGGCCAACCATAGCATAACTACCCACCGACATAGCTGAGATATGCTAACTCACTACAAGCCCTGAAACAAACCATACGGTCATGTTCCATGGCCCCAGCTAACCTATCCTTCTGTTTCTTATTGGAAGGGCACTAAGGAGCATCGTTGGGGCAGAGAGATTTAGGGGTCCAAGTACAGAAATCACTAAAAGCTAGTGGACAGATACAAAAAATAATTTAAAGGCAAATGTAATGTTGGCCTTTATCTCAAGGGGTGGGAGTTGTTACAGCTCTCAGAGCTCTGGTTAGACCCCAGTTAGAGCTCTGTGTTCAGAGCTGGGCACCGCCCTCAGGAGGGATATATTGGCCTTGGAGCGGGTGCAGCGCAGATTCATCAGAATGGTACCGGGGCTGAAAGGGTTACATTATGAGGACAAGTTGCATAGACTAGGCTTGTATTCCCTTGCGTTTAGAAGGTTAAGGGGCAATATAATTGAAGTGTTTAAGATGATTAAAGGAGTTGATAGGGTAGAGAGAGAGAAACTATTTCCTCTGTTGGAGAATCCAGAACAAGGAGGCATAACCTTAAAATTAGACCTAGGCCGTTCAGGGGTGATGTCAGGAAGCACTTCTTCACACGAAGGGTAGTGGAAATCTGGAACGCTCTCCTCCAAAAAAGCTGTTGAGGCTAGGGGTCAATTGAAAATGTCAAAATTAAAAATTATAGCTTTTTGTTCAGCAAGGGTATAAAGGGTTATGGAACCAAGGTGGGTAGATGGAGTTAAGATACAGATCAGTCATGTTCTAATTGAATGGTGGAATAGGTTCGAGGGGCTGAATGGCCAACTCCTGTTCCTATGTTCCTAAATGAGCACGTTTTACTCTCTTCCTGGTTGAGCTGCCCCTGAGCTGCGAAAACTTGCTGCTGATATTGGGTAGCCTAAATAGAAAATTGTTCCATTGCCCAACAGTGACATTGCCTCCTTGAGGAACACAAAATAAACTTTCATTTCCCACCTTGTAGGAAACGGAATAATTACTGAGCAATTCAGCAGTCGAGTTAATGGGAGAGTCGGGGAGCATACCAAATGTAAAAGGTTTTTCCATGTAAAGCATTTAAAACTGTGGGAAAATGTGATTGTTTTGACGGCTTGGATTTGAGAGTGTGAGTGCTGGGTGAGGGGCTAGTTACTGAGGGCCCAAGTTTCGGGCCGCGCCTAGAACGGCGCAGCCCCGACCTGGATGCCCGTTTTTCGCGCTGGAAAGTGTGCCGAAAAAACACTTGCATATTCTGCGGCTCCCTGGAGGTCTTCAGCAGCTTGGTGCGGTGGAGCAACAGACTCGTGCCGATTCTACAAGTAGTGGGGGGCGGGGCTAATTTAAATAAGGCAACGTCGTACCGGCAACCCTGCGCGTGTGCGTTGGAGCGCACGCACGCGCAGTGGCACATAAACATTGGCACTCGGCCATTTTTAAAGGGACTAGAGGAAAAGTGAAGATTTGTCTCGTGGACCTCTGGAAAGGCTTGTGATTTAATTTTCGTGATTTTTTCATGTCTGAAGGAGTGCTTTTAGCAGAACTGTTGAATAAATCACCAGCTGAAATCAGTGAGTGCAGCTTTTCGCTGCTAAACTTGCAGAACAGGTGCTGCATTAGTGCATGCAAATTAAGGACTGTGTGTTTTGAAAAATAAGATTGTCAATTCAACTTTGCAATGGAACAACGTCCACCAAGAACAAAGAATTTCTTGCATGAGGAAGTGGAGATATTAGTCAACGTCATTGAGCAGAGATGGCAGGAGCTAGGTACGAGCAACAGAGGTCGCATAAAAGTGCCACCAAAAGAAATGAAGAAACGCTGGAACCAAGTTGCAGAAGATTACTGCGCAGTGGTGCATACCATGAGATCTGGAAGCCAGTGTAAAAAGAAATGGCACGACCTTGGTCAAGTAGTTAGTGTAAGTAATATTTTCCATTTTTAATGTAATCGTAATTGTAATGTGAATATCTGTATGTCCCACCTTGCAGAAAGACGCATTCTGTAAAAAGTTATATTTTACTCTTTGCAGAAGAAATTGGCCCACAACAAAAGGGAAGCAACTCGGACAGGAGGAGGCACGCCCAATCTGCACCCTTGGAACAAAGGGTAGCTGCTATGATGAGTCGTAACGGAGAAAAACAATCAGTACAGCACAAGCTGGGCCCGCACACAAGGAAGAGGGTAAGTCCTGAAAATGCATCGTGGCCCTTCAAATCAACCTGCTGCCTAGCCTGCTATGTGTGAGAGTACTCATGTCACCCATCCGACCCCCTCCCTTGCTGTTAAACATTTGACTGTTCTGATGTATTTTGCAGAACATGATGATGATGATGATGCTGCTGCTGCTGCTGCCAACCCTGAGGATCCTGAGGGTACAGAAGAAGAACCAGTACAACCAGCTGCAGACGAACCAGACTGGATGATGGCAGCGATGACTGAAATGTCTGCATGGGAGAGCTTCCAAATTAATGTTTATGAGCCCCCATCAAGGGGCATCAGAGTTTCAATCCCTAGCATAGGTTTTGGTTCTACTTTCCATGGTTTGGATTCCGATGTTGCGGGTCCCAGTGGTGCTGCTGGTATAATGCAGCAGTCTACAGTCAGTTCACTACCGTCTGAGCCTGCACCTCCCACTCGCATAGGTTCTGGTTCCACCTTCTATGGTTTTGATTCCGACTTTGCGGGTCCCAGTGCTGCTGGTGATATCATGGAGCAGTTGACACCCATTCACCCACCATCCCAGCCCACGGCTCGCACTCGAGTGCTGTCGTCTGGAACACTGAGTATCCCACCATCCCAGCCCGTGCCTTGCTCTCTAGTACTGCCGTCTGAAACACCGAGCGCCCCACCATCCCAGCCCGTGCCTTGCTCTCTAGTACTGCCGTCTGGAACACCGAACGCCCCACCTTCCCAGTCCGTGCCTTGCTCTCTAGTACTGCCGTCTGGAACACAGAGCGTCCCACCGTCCGTGCCCGCGCCTCCCAGTATAGACCCAGGCAGAGGAGAAGGAGATTGGAGACACGCTCTCCTGAGATGCAGCGTGTAACAGATGCGGCTCAGGTTGTGGCATTGGATGTGGAGACCAATGAGCTTACGCGATCACTCATCGATGGCGTCAGTACGGTGGGAGAAGAGATGACGGTCCTGACGGGAGAAATAGCAGTAATGACACGGGAACTTAGGGAGGGAATGTCCGAGTGAGTGTAATCGACATCACAGGTCATCAGGGAGGGCATGCAAGTGGCGGCACAGGCCGTCATAAAGGTAGCTGCTGCAATAAGGGCACACAGCCCCGCCAATCAAATGACACCCCCATGAAGAAGTGAAGTGAACATTCACTGAGATGTGGATGAGACATGGTTGCAGCCTTTGCTGCTTTTGTTTTTTGGTCTTGATGTAGCTGTAGTAGCATTTTTCACATTGAAATTGTTCTTAAAGTTTTGTAACTTTACAACTTATAAGTGATCTTAGGGTTTTTAAGTGATCTTATAGTGTAAATGCTCTCACATCCTGTAACTTATTTAATTTTGCATCTAAAAAGTGATCTTGAAGTTTAAGTGATCTTAAGAGTGTAAGATTTTTCACATTGAGATTGTTTTGTAACTTTTGTAACTTTACAAGTTTATAAGTGATCTTAAAGTCTTTAAGTAATCTTCAGAGTCATATTAAAAAGTAAAGTTTGATACAACAAATATTTTATTACAGTGACGTTAACTTTTCAATAAAATATTTTTTCATTAAAACTGTTTCATGTTCCATTAACACAACACAACGTAGGAACAACTGCAAAGAATAAACATGTCCATGCACAACAGTGGTCGCAGAGCCCTCAGGCATCAGTAGTTGAAGCGTTCATGGATGAGCTGCTGGCGCAAGGCTCGAGCAATCGTTAAAGGGGCATGATGGACGGCCCTCCTCCGACCTCGTGCTCCGGCATCAGGCACTTGCATGCTTTCCTGATCGTCGTTATTATCCACATCCTGCTGTTCTGTAATACTATCATCATGCACTGGACCCTCACGTAGGTCTTCTGGTTCCACTACCAGTTCATGATGGTAAGTTATGGAGCATGCAGCACACAACAGTGAAGTGACCGACAATCTGAGGAGAATATAGCAAGTGTCCTCCGGAATGGTCCAGGCATCGGAATCGCTGTTTCAATATGCCAATGGTCCTCTCAATGATGCTGCGCATCGCAATGTGCGCCATGTTGTATTGACAGTCAGCTTCTGTCCGTGTCACGCGTAGGGGCGTCATGAGCCAGGTGGTCAGGCCGTACCCTTTGTCTCCCAGTAGCCAGCTCTGCCCTTCTGGCTGCTGCTCAAACATGTCAGATATAACGCTGTCACGTAGGATGAACGCATCATGGGTGTTGCCAGGGTATCTCGCATCGACTGACATGATGCGCTGCTTGTCGTCACACACGAGCTGCACATTGATGGAGTGGAAACCTTTCCTATTCCGGTACTGCTCAGAATCCTCCACAGGTGCTCGCAAGTCTATGTGGGTACAATCAATGCAACCTATATCTTTGGGAAGCCAGCAATCCTGAAGAAGCCCACAGCCCCCTCCCATGGATCGCTTGTGCGGTCATTGGGAAATTGATGAAGTCATTCCTTCGCGCATACAGTGCAGCCGTGACCTGGTAAATACAGGCATGTATTGCACATTGAGAGATGGCACACACATCTCCAGTTGTAGCCTGAAACGATCCCGAGGCATAGAAAGAAAGTGCAGCTGTTACCTTCACTGCAACAGACAAGGCAGTTGGCGTTCTGCTTCTGGGCTGCAAATCTGCTCTCAGCATATCACAGATCTCAGCGACAACTTCTCTGCGGAAACGCAGCCTTTTGACACAATCAGCCTCGCTCATGTCCAGGTACGAGCGCCTGGCTCGATATTGTCGACATGGGTAAGGTCTCCTGCCCATCAACCTGCGGGCTATGACGTTCCTGGTGCGGTGAGCTCTAATCAATTCTCTCCTATGCAGTGAATTGATGGCGAACCATTGCATAATACGTGGTGTTGGGAATACAGCACCCATTCTGCAAATTTAAGTTTAAAAGTGTCTATCTGTCTGCCTCTCCCTGTCCCTGGCCGAATGGCCTCAGTCCCCTTCGCAGCTCGAAAGCTGCTTGATGTTTCCTCGGCTGCCGTCCAGCCACTGACGCCGCCCCTATCGCGTGGCCGAATGGCCTCGGTCCCCTTCGCAGCTCGAAAGCTGCTTGCTATTTCTTCGGCTGCCATCCAGCCACTGATGGAAGGAAGGCCTGCCTGAAGCACCGCAGCTCGAAGGCTGCTGCTGCTTCATACTGGTAGGAACATGGAATATTTAATCTTTGCTTTCTTTATAAATTTTTATTCAGGTTGGATCTTTATTTGTATAAGTATGTCTGTTGAATGATTGTAGAATTTAATTACTTCCGTTCACCACCCCCCCCCCCTCGTTCCCTATGCCTAATTTGTAACCTACGCCTGATTTGTAAAGTTAAGGCAAAGTTAACATACAAAAATCTTCACTTACTCCATTCTAAGTTAGTTTGGAGTAAGTTTTCACTGCCTAAACTTTCAAAACAGGCGTAAGTGGCCGGACACGCCCCCTTTTGAAAAAAAAATTCTGTTCCAAAATGAAACTGTTCTAACTGACTAGAACAGGAGCAAACTAAATGACGAGAATTGCAATTTATAAGATACTCCATTCTAAACCAGTTGCTCCAAAAAAACAGGAGCAACTCAGGCCGAAACTTGGCCCCTGAGTGTCCGAGATCTATGAAGAGATCTTGTGCTAATGCTATCCATTTCTGGAGCACAAGTAATGAAATGAAAAAGAAATAGCATACACAGCTTTTGAAATAAGGATCAAGAGACTACAAGGATTATGTAAAAATACATGAATATTACTCTTGCTCTCACTTTCTGTTTCTCCTTTGATGAAGGATGAACGAAAGCAAAAGACGAAAAGTGGAGAGTCTGATATTGAAAATCTGACTGACCAATCTGATGTTGATTATGTGAGCAGATTTCATTGTTGCTTTATAATTGACTTCTCGTATATGTCATTGTAGTTTTTATTCTTTCCAGTTTGTGATCTACATTGTTTGACTAGTTTAGTTTATTTTCTTCTAAACTCCTTTTTCCTCACCACTTCCTGGTTGTTTAAATACTTTTTGAGAGACATTTTACAGTCATACTGTCTTTCATCTCATCCAAAAATAAATATTCCTAACAACTGCAAATTGTCCTGTTGTAAAACTGCAAAGAAATTCACCGATTGCTAATGCCTGCTGGAAAAACCTCGGTGGCGGGACACACAAAGATACTTGATAGCCTTATTGACTGAAAACACCCTGAGAAATGCTACACATTTGTTGGAAAAATATTTAAATTCTGTACATGGTATGCACCGTCACCATCCCAAATGTCTTGTGACACTTTTGTGGAGCACTTCATGTAATATTTCCCTGTTATACTTCTCAGTCACAATTAGTCATAGAATTACATAGAATTCACAGCACAGAAACAGGCCATTCAGCCCAACTGGTCTGTGCCAGTGCTTATGCTCCTCCAATACAAGCCCCCTCCCACCCTACTTCATCTCACCCTATCAACATATCCATAGATTCCTTTCTCCCTCATGTATTTATCTAGCTCCCCTTTAAATGCATCTATGCTATTTGCCTCAACCACTCCATGTGGTAACAAGATCACATTTTCACAATTCTCTAAGTAAAGGAGTTTCTCTTGAATTCCTTATTGGATTTATTATTGACCATCTTATCTTTATGACCCCTATTTTGGACTCTTCCACAAGTGGCTATGCCTACCCTATTGAACCCCTACAATTTTAAAAACCTCTATCAGGACATCCCTCAGCCTTCTCTTTTCTAGCAAAAAGAACCCCACTCTGTTCAACCTTTCCTGATAGTTATAACCTTTTTTGTAAATCCTTTTTGCACCCTCTCCAATGCCTCTATATCCTTATGTTAATATGGAGACCAGAACTGTACACAGTAGAGGTCCCAGCTGATTGGAAAACTGCAAATGTAACGCCCCTATTTAAAAAAGGAGGCAGACAAAAAGCAGGAAACTATAGACCAGTTAGCCTAATGTCGGTGGTTGGGAAAATGTTGGAGTCCATTATTAAAGAAGCAGTAGCAGGACATTTGGAAAAGCATAATTCGGTCAGGTAGAGTCAGCATGGATTTATGAAGGGGAAGTCATGTTTGACAAATTTGCTGGAATTTATCGCGGATGTAACGAACAGGGTGGATAAAGGGGAACCAGTGGATGCGGTATTTGGACTTCCAGAAGGCATTTGACAAGGTGCCACATAAAAGGTTACTGCACAAGATAAAAGTTCACGGGGTTGGGGGTAATATATTAGCATGGATAGAGGATTGGCTAACTAACAGAAAACAGAGAGTTGGGATAAATGGTTCATTCTCTGGTTGGCAATTGGTAACTAGTGGGGTGCTGCAGGGATCAGTGCTGGGACCCCAACTATTTACAATCTATATTAACATCTTGGAAGAAGGAACTGAGTGTAACATAGCCAAGTTTGCTGACGATACAAAGATAGGAGGGAAAGCAATATGTGAGGAGGACACAAAAAATCTGCAAAGGGACATAGACAGGCTAAGTGAGTGGGCAAAAATTTGGCAGATGAAGTATAATGTTGGAAAGTGTGAGGTCATGCACTTTGGCAGAAAAAAATTAAAGGGCAAGTTATTATTTAAATGGAGAAAGATTGCAAAGTGCTGCAGTACAGCAGGATCTGGGGGTACTTGTGCATGAAACACAAAAGGATAGTATGCAGGTACAGCAAGTGATCAGGAAGACCAATGGTATCTTGGCCTTTATTGCAAAGGGAATGGAATATAAAAGCAGGGAAGTCTTGCTACAGTTATAAAGGGTATTGATGAGGCCACACCTGGAGTACTGCGTGCAGTTTTGGTTTCCATATTTACGAAAGGATATACTTGCTTTGGAGGCAGTTCAGAGAAGGTTCCGGGGATGAGGGGGTTGACTGATGAGGAAAGTTTGCGTAGGCTGGGCCTCTACTCATTGGAATTCAGAAGAATGAGAGGTAATCTTATCAAAACTTTTAAGATTATGAGGGGGCTTGAGAGGATGTTTCTACTGATAGGGGAGACTAGAACTAGAGGGCATGATCTTAGAATAAGGGGCCGCCCATTTAAAACTGAGATGAGGAGAAATTTCTTCTCTCAGAGGGTTGTAGATCTGTGGAATTTGCTGCCTCAGAGAGCTGTGGAAGCTGGGACATTGAATAAATTTAAGACAGAGATAGGCAGTTTCTTAAACGATAAGGGGATAAGGGATTATGGGGAGCGGGCAGGGAAGTGGACCTGAATCCATGATCGTATCAGCCATGATCGTATTAAATGGCGGAGCAGGATCGAGGGGCCATATGGCCCACTCCTGCTCCTATTTCTTATGTTCTTATGTTCTTATTCCAAATGGGATCTAACCAAGATTATATACAAGTTTGACATAACTTCCTTGCTTTTCAATTCTATTCCTCTAAAAATGAGCCCCAGTGCTTTGTTTGATTTGTTTTTAATGGCCTTGTTACCTGCATTGCTACTGTTAATGATTTGTGAATGTGTACCCCTAGATCCTTTTGCTCCCCTAGTCCATTTAGTCTCTATTTTCCAAGGGGTATGTGACCTCCTTATTCCTCCTACCAAAATGCACCACCTTACACTTATCTATATTAAAAATCATTCGCCAATGACAGGCCCATTCTGCAAGTTTATTAACGTCAACTTTGTGTATTAACTATACCCCGCAATTTGATGTCGTCTGCAAATTTTAAACTTGTACTTCCTAACCTGGGCAAACATATTCTGCCACATGACTCCATCATTCTCCCACCTGATTGGGTCCTAGCTTTTGTTCAGCCTTGACTTCCATTGTCTCAAGGGACGCAGGTGGCCATGGAGAATTATGTTAAAACAAATCAAAAACAACTGAACAGCGCCAATGTACCTGTAAGCATGGAAAAGTTACAATTTTAAACAATGATTCGTACTGTTACACCTTCTACCTCCTGTACTTGTCGCTTTCTTAAAGATGTAAAACAATCTAAACTGCTGTGTTCTCAGCTCTCTCTGCCTCTCTTTCAAAGAACATACCAGTTCCACAAATTCAAAATGCTGGTCTGCAGCCTCACCTGTAAGTGACCCTAGCATTCATATCAAGCCTGTTTGTGACTCCAATCCCACATCAATGTGGTTGACTCTTAACTGACCTTTGAAGTGGCCAAGCAAGCCACATCAGTTGTATCAAGCCGCTACCAGCAGTTCAAGGCGGCCCACCACCAACTAAAGAGGGGCATTAAATGGTGGCTCCCACCTCCCGAGAATGAATTTTAAAAACTCTGCAGTGATTACATCTTCTATCCTTAAAGAAACATCACCTGCACTCTAATTTTACATGGTATAATATTCCTTTTTTTAGACTTACAGTGGGCACCCCCAATCATTGAATGCTTAGGTCAACTATATCTCATTTACTGTGAGTGAAGGAAGTTTACAGATCTACCGGGAGCCAAAAGCTTACAGGCCCCTGACAATCTGCAAGCTTCCCTCTGCAGCAGCATTTAAGCTCTAATGGACAGCACTTAGATCCTGTGATCTTAAAGAGACAGGTCACCCTAAAGACAGTGCCATCTTAGCAGCTGTGTAATAAATTGGAGCCTATGTGGTATAAAACTTCTTCTGGCCAGAAATTCTGCAGGGCTACCATCACACTACTGACGTAATCAGCAGAAAACTTGGGATTGGTGATAACGGCCGCTTAGGCTACATTTCCGGGGTGTCCTCCAGTCTGACACTGAAGTCACAGTGGAAAACAAGTGGTCTCCCCATGGAACATTAGGGTCTTTATAACACTGTATATGAACATATGACAATGACAGATAGGATAAGACTCACTGGTCCATCCAGCCTGTCCCATACTATTGCGATGCCTTGTGCGTCACAATACAGACACTCCCGACTACATCCTCAAGAAAATATCCCAGGCCAATTAGGGGGAATAAAATGGAAAATTCTCCGTCCCCCCGCTTCGGTAATCAAAACTATTCCACGAGAACACTCTGGCCCTGATTAATGCTATAGAGTACCTGCCTTTTATACAAGGTGATGTTAATGACCTACCATGAGCAGTGCCATGGGACATCCGCTAGTATTACTCAACTCTGGTAGAGTGCTACCCTGCAGGTTTCGAAATGCAGGAACAGCTGGATTTACCTTGAACACATCTGCGCATCCAATTTTTTGAAACCTTTCCCCCCTCCCCACTTCAAAACAGATCCCTTCATCTCATCTGTTAGGAGGTGCAGGTCAGCAGATGTTGGACATCTCCCCTCTATAAACTTTGACACCTCCCCATCATGAACTTTGACACCTCCACTGTATGAACTTTGACACATCCCCTCCATGAACTTTGACACCAACGTTGCTTCAGGAGTAGGGTCGCTAGTATACAGTGACTAAATTATGTTCTGCCCTTATAACCTGTGATTTTGAGATTTTTGACCAATATTGGAGGAAGATGGGGGTGTTGGGGTAAGACGTGTGTTCTGTGATTCCCTCTGTTTGGAATTAGGCTCATGGCTATATGTTTACTGAATAAGTCACATTCCATTTTTATTACATTGCGTAAGGGTTTTTATTTTCAGAATTACTGGATTCCATCCATTTTTCCCATCAGTAGCCTTGTGCATGAGTCTCTCCGAATAAATATGATAAACCCCGTCATTAATTTCTGAAGTGTGATCTTGTAAACTAAAGTGATTTGCCCAATGTATCTGTAGTTGCATATTCATGGAATTAGCCGGTTTGTATCCATGTGAATATAAATGTTTACGATCCTCACTGACCTTCATTGGCTCCCTATCTCCCGCACCAAACAATTTCAAAATCCTTGTTCCCTTCTACAAGGCCCACGTGATGTTGCTCCTCCTTATCGCTGTGACCTCCCTCAGCTCCATGTTCCTGTAAACACCTTGCACTCTACCAACTCTGGCCCCCTTCTCCCCCACCCCACCCCACACCCCCATTCCATCCTCAAATCGCAAAGCTTTCAGCCATTTCGACCCCACACACTTTGGAACTCTTTGACTCTCTTTCCCCCTCCCTTCAAAACCTTGCCTCTTTGACCTTGCCTCGAGACCCATCCCAAACTCTTCTCGCTCCAGCTGCTCAGAGTCCAGTTCTTTGCACCTCTTGTGAAGCGTTTTGGGATCTTTTATTCTGTTCAAGGTGGTTATATAAACGCAAGGTGTTTTGTTCTTTCCTTAGCGTACTCAACTTATGATCAGCAGCACAAATGCCACTATTTGTGAATACTGTCATCAGATCAGATTGCCCTTCCCAGACCCAGCGGAATTAGACTTCAAAGGTCCAGAGGAGGTAAAAGAATTTGTGCGGAAGTGATTTTTGAAACTGAATGTGATCATTTGCTTTCCATTTCATACTCTTCTTTATTGAGGTTTGCAGTCTTGTAGTCGAGCAGCACTAAAAAAGAACTTCAACAATTCTGTGCACACAGCTTTTTTGTTGCAACATGAGCTGGGAGTTATATCGGCAGGTTCTGATGAACCGGGATGAGAATCCAGATCTCGAAGAAATCCCTTCTGAGCACCCTGGATTCTATCTGACGGAATTGGAAATCAATGAAGCAAAAGCGAAACTAGCTAAAAGGTAAGGCAGCAGCGACAGCACACAGTGCAGTGCAGTGTCCGGTTATTATTGGCCAGTAAATCGAGAGTGCCTCGAATCAGAATGGGGTGCTGACCTCGGTACCCAATTCTCCAACCCAACTCATTGTCCTGAGGCAAGGGTTGGTCCTAAATTTTTTAAATGCTTATTTCATGCAATTTTTTTTTTAAGTAGAGGCATTATCATTGTTTAACAATAAAATTTATATTACACCTTTCATGACATCCAAAAGCACTTCACAGCCAATGAAGTACTTATGAAGTGAAGTCACTGTTGCAATTTAGGGAAATGCAACAGCCAATTTGCACACAGTAAGGTCCCACAAACAGCAATGTGATAAATGACCAGATAATCAGCTTATTTTTTGTTTGTTGAGAGGACAATGGGATAACTCTGCTGCTTTTCTTCCAATAGTTTCCTCCACTTAAGAGGGCAGACAGGGCTTCGGTTTAACATCTCACCTCAAAGACAGCACCTCTGACAGTGCAGCACTCCCTCAGTACTGCACTGAAGTGTCAGCCTAGATTATGTGCTCAAGTCTCTGGAGTGACTCCGAGGCAAGAGCCAAGGCTGACACTTTGTCTAATTGCACTTGCGAGGCAGTTTTACAATTTTACCAATCATGAGATGCTGAGGAATCTTCATACTCTTATCCGTCCAGCAGAGTATTGTTTTAACGGTTTTTGTTTGGTTAGTGCCTGAAAATCTGCATGAGTATTGATTTACTTTGAACTGTATTGTTAATCTGGAGAACAGTTTGCCTTACAACATCCAGAACAGGTGCATTTAGCATCCTCTGTCTGCCGCACAGACCTTTCCGTACTGCCCACCCCAAAAGCTTGGTGAAGTAGGCTATCCCTAGTAGTGACAGGAAATGATCTGCCACGCTCACCCCCCTCAGAAACACCTCAAAGTCCCATTGCCGAAACCGCACTTTTTTTGTAACGTGCTCCATCAAGTGGCCAATGTGAAAAATGGTGCAAAAACTCTCATAAATGTTTCCACTTGTGGGGAAGTTCAAAACTAGGGGTCATAAATATAATATAGTCACTAAAATATCAAATAGGGAATTCAGGAGAAACCTATTTACCCAGAGAGTGGTTAGAATGTGGAACTTGTTACCACAAGGAGTAATTGAGGCGAATAACTTAGATGCCTTGAAGGGGAAGCTAGATAAACACATGAGGGAGAAAGGAATAGACGGATATACTGATAGGGTGAGATGAACATGTTGATCATAAACGCCAGCATAGACCAGCTGGGCTGAATGAACATAAGAAATAGGGGCAGAAGTAGGCCATACGGCCCCTCGCGCCTGCTCCGCCATTTAATACGATCATAGCTGATCCGATCATAGACTCAGGTCCACTTCCCTGCCCGCTCCCCATAACCGCTTATCCCTTTATCGTTTAAGAAACTGTCTATTTCTGTCTTAAAGGTATTCAGTGTCCCAGCTTCCACAACTCTCTGAGGCTGAGAATTCCACAGATTTACAACCCTCTGAGAGAAGAAATTCTTCCTCATAGTTTTAAATGGGCGGCCCCTTATTCTAAGATTATGCCCTCTAGTTCTAGTCTCCCCTATCAGTGGAAACATCCTATCTGCATCAACCTTGTCAAGCCCCCTCATAATCTTATACATTTCAATAAGATCACCTCTCATTCTTCTGAATTCCAATGAAGCCCAACCTACTCAACCTTTCCTCATAAGTCAACCCCCTCATCTCCGGAATCAACCGAGTGAACCTTCTCTGAACTGCCTCCAAAGCAAGTATAACCTTTCTTAAATATGGAAACCAAAACTGTACGCAGTATTCCAGGTGTGGCCTCACCAATACCCTGTATAATTGTAGCAAGACTGCCCTGTTTTTATACTCCATCCCCTTTGCATTAAAGGCCAAGATTCCATTGGCCTTCCTGATTGGGTACTGTTGGGGGATGACTCTTCAGGGGAGGGCAGCAGCAGCCAAGTTCATGGGCACCTTGGGTGGCTCTGCTACGCAGGAGGACAGGAAAAAGAGTAGGAGAGCTATAGTGATAGGGGATTCGATTGTAAGGGGAATAGATAGGCGTTTCTTCGGCCGCAACTGAGACTCCAGGATGGTATGTTGCCTCCCTGGTGCAAGGGTCAAGGATGTCTCGGAGCGGGTGCAGGGCATTCTGAAAAGGGAGCGTGAACATCCAGTTGTCGTGGTGCATATAGGTACCAACGATATAGGTAAAAAACGGGTTGAGGTCCTACAAGACGAAATTAGGGAGCTAGGAGTTAAATTAAAAAGTAGGACCTCAAAAGTAGTAATCTCAGAATTGCTACCAGTGCCACGTGCTAGTCAGAGTAGGAATCGCAAGATAGCTCAGATGAATCCGTGGCTTGAGGAGTGGTGCAGAAGGGATGGATTCAAATTCCTGGGACATTAGAACCGGTTCTGGGGGAGGTGGGACCAGTACAAACTGGACAGTCTGCAGCTGGGTAGGACCGGAACCAATGTCCTAGGGGGAGTGTTTGCTAGTGCTGTTGAGGATAGGTTAAACTAATATGGCAGGGGGATGGGAACCAATGCAGGCAGACAGAGGGAAGTAGAATGGGGGCAGAAGCAAAAGATAGAAAGAAGAAAAGTAAAAGTAGAGGGCAGAGAAACCTAAGGCAAAAAGCAAAAAGGGCCACATTACAGCAAAATTCTAAAGAGGGAAAGTGTGTTAGAAAGACAAGCCTGAAGGCTCTGTGCCTCAATGCGAGGAGTATTCGGAATAAGGTGGACAAATTAACTGCGCAGATAGCAGTTAACGGTTATGATGTAATTGGCATCACGGAGACATGGCTCCAGGGTGACCAAGGCTGGGAACTCAACATCCAGGGGTATTCAGGATGTTGGAAAAGGAGGCGAGGTGGCATTGCTGGTTAAAGAGGAAATTAAAGAGGACATTAGCTTGGATGATGTGGAATCGGCATGGGTGGAGCAGCGGAATACCAAAGGGCAGAAAACGCTAGTGGGAGTTGTTTTCAGACCACCAAACAGTAGTAATGAGGTTGGGGACAGCATCAAACAAGAAATTAGGGATGCGTGCAATAAAGGTACAGCAGTTATTATGGGTGACTTTAATCTACATCTTGATTGGGCTAACCAAACTGGTAGCAATGGAGGAGGATTTCCTGGAGTGTATTAGAGATGGTTTTCTAAACCAATATGTTGAGGAACTAACTAGGGAGTTGGCCATCCTAGACTGGGTGATGTGTAATGAGAAATGACAAATTAGCAATCTTGTTATGCGAGGCCCCTTGGGGAAGAGTGACCATAACATGGTAGAATTCTTTATTAAGGTGAAGAGTGACACAGTTAATTCAGAAACTAGGGTCCTGAACTTAAGGAAAGCTAACTTCAATGGTTTGAGGCGTGAATTGGCTAGAATAGACTGGCAAATGATACTTACAGGGTTGACAGTGGATAGGCAATGGCAAACATTTAAAGATCACATGGAGGAACTTCAGCAATTGTACATCCCTGTCTGGAGTAAAAATAAAACAGGGAAGGTGGCTCAACCATGGCTAACAAGGGAAATTAAGGATAGTGTTAAATCCAAGGAAGAGGCATATAAATTGGCAAGAAAAAGCAGCAAACCTGAGGACTGGGAGAAATGTAGAATTCAGCAGAGGAGGGCAAAGGGTTTAATTAAGAGGGGGAAAATAGAGTACGAGAAGAAGCTTGCCGGGAACATAAAAACTGACTGCAAAAGCTTCTATAGCTATGTGAAGAGAAAAAGATTAGTGAAAACAAACGTAGGTCCCTTGCAGTCGGATTCAGGTGAATTTATAATGGGGAACAAAGAAATGGCAGACCAATTGAACAAATACTTTGGTTCTGTCTTCACGAAGGAAGACACAAATAACCTTCCAGAAGTACTAGGGGACCGAGTATCTAGTGAGAAGGAGGAACTGAAGGATATCCTTATTAGGCGGGAAATTGTGTTAGGGAAATTGATGGGATTGAAGGCCGATAAATCCCCAGGGCCTGATAGACTGCATCCCAGAGTACTTAAGGAAGTGGCCCTAGAAATAGTGGATGCATTGGTGATCATTTTCCAACAGTCTATCGCCTCTGGATCAGTTCCTATGGATTGGAGGGTAGCTAATGTAACACCACTTTTTAAAAAGGGAGGGAGAGAGAAAGCGGGGAATTATAGACCATTAGTCTGACATCAGGAGTGGGGAAAATGTTGGAATCAATTATTAAGAATGAAATAGCAGCGCATTTGGAAAGCAGTGACAGGATCGGTCCAAGTCAGCATGGATTTATGAAGGGGAAATCATGCTTGACAAATCTTCTGGAATTTTTTGAGGATGTAACTAGTAGAGTGGACAAGGGAGAACCAGTGGATGTGGTGTATTTGGACTTTCAAAAGGCTTTTGACAAGGTCCCACACAAGAGATGTGCAAAATCAAAGCACATGGTATTGGGGCTAATATACTGACGTGGATAGAGAACTGGTTGGCAGACAGGAAGCAGAGAGTCGGGATATATGGGTCCTTTTCAGAATGGCAGGCAGTGACTAGTGGAGTGCCGCAGGGCTCAGTGCTTGGACCCCAGCTCTTTGCAATATACATCTATGATTTAGATGAAGGCATTGAGTGTAATATCTCCAAATTTGCAGATGACACTAAAATGGGTGGTGGTGTGAGCTATGAGGGGGACGCTGAGAGGCTGCAGGGTGACTTGGACAGGTTAGGTGAGTGGGCAAATGCAAGGCAGATGCAGTATAATGTGGATAAATGTGAGGTCATCCACTTTGGGGGCAAAAACGCAAGACAGAATATTATCTGAAGGCGGCAGATTAGGAAAAGGGGCGGTGCAACGAGACCTGGGTGTCATGGTTCATCAGTCATTGAAAGTTGGCATACAGGTACAGCAGGCAGTGAAGAAGGCAAATGGTATGTTGGCCTTCATAGCTACGGGATTTGAGTATAGGAGCAGGTAGGCCTTACTGCAGTTGTACAGGGCCTTGGTGAGGCCTCACCTGGAATATCGTGTTCAGTTTTGTTCTCCTAATCTGAGGAAGGACGTTCTTGCTATTGAGGGAGTGCAGCGAAGGTTCACCAGACTGATTTCCGGGATGGCTGGACTGACATATGAGGGGAGACTGGATCAACTGCGTCTTTATACATTGGAGTTTAGAAGGATGAGAGGGGATCTCATAGAAACATATAAGATTTTGATGGGACGGGACAGGTTAGATGCGGGTAGAATGTTCCCAATGTTGGGGAAGTCCAGAACCAGGGGACACAGTCTTAGGATAAGGGGTAAGCCATTTAGGACTGAGATGAGGAGAAACTTCTTCACTCAGAGAGTTGTTAACCTGTGGAATTCCCTGCCGCAGAGAGTTGTTGATGCCAGATCATTGGATGTATTCAAGCGAGAGTTAGATATGGCCCTTATGGCTAAGGGAATCAAGGGGTATGGAGAGAAAGAAGGAAAGGGGTACTGAGGGAATGATCAGCCATGATCTTATTGAATGGTGGTGCAGGCTCGAAGGGCCGAATGGCCTACTCCTGCACCTATTTTCTATGTTTCTATGTTTTTATCACTTGCTGTACTTGCATACTAATCCCAGGTCCTGCTGTACTGCAGAACTTTGAAATTTTTCGCCATTTAAATAATAACTTGCTCTTCGATTTTTTTCTGCCGAAGTGCATAACCTCACACTTTACAACATTATACTCCATCTGCCAAATTTTTGCCCACTCACTTCGCCTGTCTATGTCCTTTTGCAGGTTTTTTTGTATCCTCCTCACAGATTGCTTTTCGTCCCAACTTTGTATCATCAGCAAACTTTGTTACACTCGATCCCTTCATCCAAGTCGTTAATATCGATGGAGTCCCAGCACTGATCCCTGCGGCACCTCACTGGTTACTGATTGCCAACCCAAGAATGAACCTTTTATCCCGACTCTCTGTTTTCTGTTAGTTAGCCAATCCTCTATCCATGCTAATATATTACCCCCAACCCCATGAACTTTTATTTTGTGCAGTAACCTTTTACTTTTATTTTGTGCAGTAACCTTTTATGTGGCACCTTGTCAGATGCCTTCTGGAAGTCCAAATACACCACATGCACTGGTACCCCATTATCCACACTGTTCATTACATCCTCAAAGAATTCCAGCAAACATGACTTCCCCTTCATAAATCCATGCTGACTCTGCCTGATTGAATTATGCTTTTCCAAACGTCCTGCTACTGCTTCTTTAATAATGCACTCCAACATTTTCCCAACCACAGATGTTAGATTAACTGGTCTATAGTTTCCTGCTTTTTGTCTGCCTCCTTTTTTTAAATGGGGTGTTACATTTGCAGTTTTCCAATCTGCTGGGACCTCCTCAGAATTCATGGAATTTTGGTAAATTACAACCAATGCATCCACTATCCCTGCTGCTACTTCTCTTAAGGCCCTAGGATGCAAGCCATCAGGCCCAGGGGATTTATCTGCCTTTAGTCCCATTATCTTACTGAGTAGCACCTCCTTAGTGATTGTGATTGTGTTACGTTCCTCCCCCACTATAGCCCCTTGACTATCCACTGTTGGGATATTTTTAGTGTCCTCTACTATAAAGACTGATACAAAATATTTGTTCAGAGTTTCTGCCATCTCCATTTTTCCCATCACTAATTCCTCTCAGGGACTAACATTTACTTTAGCACTCTTTTCCTTTTTATATACCTGTAGAAACTCTTGCTATCAGTTTTTATATTTCATGCTAGTTTCTATGCTGTAAATTCTATGTAATTCTTTATTATCTATGTAAAAATGGTCCCCAAGTTTTCTCCAGCCATATTTGAACATAATTCCACCATCCTTGTTCTTGCCAGTCTTATTTGATTCCCTCTTCCCTGATGTGTCATTGGTAAATTCCTCCTATAGTCTTGCCCCACCTTGTCACTGCAACTTCCTCCTGTCATATAACCTAGCTTGTGCTTTTCAGTGTTGACTCAAGCCTCCTGTACATCCTCCCTCTTTCTTCACTCCATTTTGAGACAGAGCATTAGTCTACTCTTTGGGACTCTCTCTCTCTCTCTCTCCCTAAACTCCTCCTCCTTGCTGCTACTTCCTCCCTTCGCCCATTTAAAAGCCCCCTAAGATATATGTTTTGACAATGCTTTTGGTCGTCTACTACTGCTAGGCAGCTCTTCGTCTTCTCTGAAGAGCCTTGAAGGTCCTGGCTATCAAAGGCACTATATGAGTCCAACTTATTGTTCTGATTAGTTCACCTCTTGGGTCGCCTGGCATCGCACATTATTCCATGACTAGGGGACCAAAGTGCCTTGACCCTGTGCCAATGGAGCTCTGTGACAGTTTTCCTGGGTGTGCAAGGCCACCTGGGATGTGTGGTCTTTTCTTTACCTGGTGTTCTGGCTGAGATTGGGAACATGTCCTGTCGAGAACTGCAGCTGAGAACCCAAGAGCCACCACTAATTGTGTAGCATGTTGCTACCTAGTGTGCTACTCCAGCATACCCCATAATGGTAGACGGGAGTTTGAACTTGTGTCCTTTGAATGGCAGTGTAGTGCTGTAACACGATAGTTACCAAGCCACTATGCATCTATAACTTTGATTTGTGTACAGATATTGACCCTCTCGCTTTTTCACAACCAACAGCTTTATGCTGAACAAAAGTGTTGTATCAGAAAAAAGTTAGTTCACCCTGGCTGTCAGAAGCCAGTGCAGACATTTGGGCTTTTTTTTCCCATCCTTGAGCATGTTCTTTATATTCCTTCCTCTACTACTCAGTATTAGCATTACTGTATTACAACCACAGTCAAAAACTCAATATTAACATTACTGTACTACAACCAGTCAAAAACTCTAAACCTTTTATGGATATGCTGGCCTAGCGGTTATGGTACTGAATTAGCAACCCAGACAAATTGTAAAACTGAATTCAATAAATCTGATGAATTGTGGGCAAGCACCAAAAAATGGCAAGGAAAGCTATCAAGATTGTTGTAAAACTCTAACTGGTTCACGAATGTACTTCATGGACAGGAACCTACCATCGCTAGCTGATCTAGTTTACAGTTCTACACAACGTGATTGACTGTTAATGCCCTTGGGGAAACTAGAGATGGGCAATGAATACTGCCTTACCAGTGTTGCCCACATCCCAAGAACAAATAAAGAAAACTATTAAGTGTAGCCGAGGCTTACTTCAGCCCCCATCAGCAGTTTGATTTAGTTGGGGTAGAGTACTACATGGTAATTTAACTTCTATATGAAGATTAATAATGTGGCAGTAAAAAATACATTTCACTTTACAGGAGTGGATCAGAAAGTGCATTTAAAGGAATACCTTGAAAACTGACGAGTAGTTCCTCCCCACCCCACAGTCTGAGAGAGTGAGATAGCCAGATGAGAAATTGGAATGGAGCACCTTGCTCAGAGCAAATCTCTCGGCTGGCTACACCCAGAATCTGGGAAGAAGGGGAAAAATAAAAATAGTGACACACTGATATATAGATTTTGGGTGTCGTTGTGAAATGTATGTAGTAATTCCAGAAATTATGTGTGGTTCTTTTTTTAATTCATTCACGGAATGTGGGCGTTGCTAGCAAGGAAAGCATTTATTACCCATCCCTAATTGTCCTCGAGAAGGTGGTGGTGAGCCACCTTCTTAAACTTCTACAGTCTGTGTGGTGAATGTACTCTCACAATGCTGTTAAGGAGGGAGTGTCAGGATTTTAACACAGCAATGATGAAGGAATGGCAATATATTTCCAAGTCAGTTTGGTGTGTGACTTGGAGGTGGTGGTGTTCCCATACAACTGCTCCCCTTGTCCTTCTAGGTATGAGAGGACTTGCGGGTTTGGGAAGTACTGTCGAAGAAGTCTTAGCGAGTTGCTGCACTGCATCTTGTAGATGGTACATGTCATGTATCCTACATGTTTACTGCTGATACCATTACATATGATGTACCACCAGAGGGCACTGCAGTGGGAGACTTGTAAGTTACCTGTACAGGTGTGCCAGGCCTAGTATAAAAGGCATGCCACCTTGTCTGATCCCCACTCTGGAGTTTCAAATAAAGGATTAAGGTCACTACAGTTCAAGTACAACACATTGCCTCGTGGAGTCATTATCAGAGCATCTAAAGACATAACAATTGGCGACGAGATTACGGACCTTCACGCAAAAATGGCTAACCTTGGTATATTGCAGCAGTTCGTCAATGGTGATGATTGGGACGCCTTTGTGGAGAGGCTCGACCATTTCTTCACAGCAAACGACCTGGCAGGCTACAATCTGGCCACACTGGCTGATAAGCGCAGAGCTATCCTGCTAACCAATTGTGGGCCCACCGTCTATGGCCTTGCCAGGGACTTGCTGGCACCAGCAAAGACAATGACCAAGACTTACGAGGAGCTCGTAACCCTGATCCATGAGCAACTCAAGCCCAAGGAGAGCATCCTCACAGCCAGACACCAGTTTTATACACATCGACGGCCCGAAGGCCAGGAAATCGCAAAATATGCTGCAGACCTCAGGAGGCTGGCAGCACCGTGTGATTTCGGCGACCACTCACTGAAGCGCTGCGGGATATCTTCGTCATCAGAATCGGCCATGAGGGCCTTCTTCATAAGTTACTATCTGCGGGTACCGCAGTCACACTGCAGAAGGCCATCTCCGTGAGCCAAGCATTCATGAACTCGACCTGCGGCTCTAGGCGGATGACTCATCCTCAGGACCCAAACCCGGCAAGTACTGTACACAGAGTGGCGCCTTATAGAGACTGGACTGTAGAACGTGAATCTTCTCAGGGGAGAGAGAACAGGCCTCCGAGTCTCTTAACTCAGAGTCCGCTGAGGGGGGCTAACCGAGTAGCACCATGCTGGCGTTGCGGAGGGAATCACAGGGCTCACCAGTGCCGTTTTAAGGACTATGTGTGTAAAGGATGCAGCACAAAGGACCACCTCCAGCGAATGTGTAAGAGAAATATGACTCACTGTGTTGATGAAGAGTCTGCAGATGGCCATGAATCCAGCGCGGATTATGAAACGATAGTCAGAGAGGCAGCTCAGCCCCACAATGAGGGATATGGTATGTTTACCTGCACCACCGAATGTTCTCCATTGAGGATGGAAGGCAAGATAAATGACGTTCCAGTCTCCATGGAAGTGGACACGGTGGGTGAGCCAGTCAGTAATGAATCAAGAAGCCTTTGAGAGGCTCTGGGACAATCAAACTGAACGACCCGAGTTGGTCCTGGTTCAGGCAAAGCTGTGCATCTATACCAATGAACTTGGTTGTTGGTAATGCGGATGTAAAGGTACTCCATGATAGCGCGGTGCACAAGTTACCCCTGTGGATTGTTGCAGGTGATGGACCAACGCTACTTGGGAGAAAGTGGATGGAGAAGATCCATTGGAGCTGGGAAGATTTCATCCCTCCAGCGATCGACGTCCCCCACGCTCAAAGGCAAAGCAAGCCCTCACCTGAGGTTGGATCCGGCACCAGAGAGCAGACCAGCACAACACCCGAGGCACAACACCGCCCAGCACGACTGTGTGGAGATGATCCAGCTGAGACAACCCAAAAGCACCTTCCAGGCTCCAGTGGAGGAAGAAAATCGGATCCAAAGGCGACTTCCCAGCTTCGGTGGCAGAACTCGGGGAGAAGAGGATCACTGCAGTCAACATCGTGGATGGAGGAAAGATGGCGCCCGAACCAGGAGGTGATGCGCTGAAGAAAAAGATGGCGGCGGTCAGACCAGAGGTGCAGCGCTGATGGAGCAACACGTGTCACCCAGTGAAGAAGAGGATTGGGGTAAAGATAGCAAGGCAACTTTAAAGTAGGCCAGCAACCCACCACACTTAAAGGGACAGTTTTACATTCTCAATCAATGTAATAGCAACTGTGAGTTAGATATAAAATGTGTAATTGATGATCAGAGTTGTGTACATGCAAAAAGCAAAGAAATGTCATGCAATTGTGATCAGAGCTACTGTTTATCTACAATAAGTAAAGAAACATTGTGCAATGTAGGATTTCAACTGCATTCAGTCAATGCAGCGAGCAAATACCCATCGGGAGCACACAGGTCCAGCGAACTACCTAATGCTGTAGCCTGCATCCCTGGGACCAGGGTAATGCACCATGGAGTGTGGCCACAAGCAGCCAATACATACAAGCTGCAGAGCAAGCGACCCCAGGAGGGCAACGGCGCCGATATCGATACTCTGCCCCTGATCGGCTCTACCGCTCAGGCATCCGATGGCACCAACCGCCACGAGTCTGAAAGAGCAAACCACGCTAAGGCACAGCCCCCAGACCCTATCGCCACCAAAGCTATACCCGGGAATGAAGGATCACCCACAATGGTTCTCCCAAATGGGACCGGGACCAGCCAGGACCCCAAACCAAAATAACGCCCAGGCAAGCGAGTCAGCAGTTCCCTGTGCCCTGCTAGACGACTGCTCCTCAGGGAGCATAGAAACATAGAAACATAGAAAATAGGTGCAGGAGCAGGCCATTCGGCCCTTTGAGCCTGCACTGACATTCAGTATGATCATGGCTGATCATGCAACCTCAGTACCCCACCCCTGCCTGCTCTCCATACCCCCTGATCCCTTCAGCCGTAAGGGCCACATCTAACTCCCTTTTGAATATGTCCAACGAACTGGACTCAACAACTTTCTGTGGCAGAGAATTCCACAAGTTCACAACTCTCTGGGTGAAAAAGGTTCTCCTCATCTCGGTCCTATATGGCTTACCCCTTATCTTTAGACTGTGATCCCGGGTTCTGGACTTCCCCAACATCGGGAGCATTCTACCTGCATCTAACCTATCCAGTCCCGTCAGAATTATACGTTTTTATGAGATCCCCTCTCATTCTTCTAAATTCCAGTGAGTATAAGCCTAGCCGATCCAGTCTTTCCTCATATGTCAGTCCTGCCATCTCGGGAATCAGTCTGGTGAACCTTCGCTGCACTCCCTCAATAGCAAGAATATCCTTCCTCAGATTAGGAGACCAAAACTGCACACAATACTTGGTCTCACCAAGGCCCTGTACAACTGTAGTAAGACCTCCCTGTTCCTATACTCAAATCCCCTCGCTATGAAGGCCAGCATGCCATTTGATTTCTTTACCTCCTGCTGTACCTGCATGCCTACCTTCAATGATTGATGTACCATGACACCCAAGTCTCTTTGCACCTCCCCTTTTACTAATTTGTCACCATTTATATAATAATCTGCCTTCCTGTTTTTGCCACCAAAGTGGATAACCTCATATTTATCCACATTATACTGCATCTGCCATGCATTTACCCATTCACCTAACCTGTCCAAGTCCTCCTCGCAGCTCGCACTGCCACGTAGCTTAGTGTCATCTGCAAACTTGGAGATATTACTTTCAATTCCTTTGTCTAAATCATTAATGTATATTGTAAATAGCTTGGGTCCCAGCACTGAACCCTGCGGCACCCCACTAGTCACTGCCTGCCATTCTGAAAAGGACCTGCTTATTCCCACTCTTTGCTTCCTGTCTGCCAACCAATTCTCTATCCACATCAATGCATTACCCCCAATACCATGTGCCTTAATTTTGCACACTAATCTCTTGTGTGGGACCTTGTCAAAAGCCTTTTGAAAGTCCAAATACACCACATCCACTGGTTCTCCCTTGTCCACTCTACTAGTTACATCTTCAAAAAATTCTAGAAGATTTGTCAAGCATGATTTCCCTTTCATAAATCCATGCTGACTTGGACCGATCCTGTCACTGCTTTCCAGATGCACTGCTATTACATCTTTAATAATTGATTCCAGCATTATCCCCACCACCGATGTCAGGCTAACCGGTCTATAATTCTGTGTTTTCTCTCTCCCTCCTTTTTTAAAAAGTGGGGTTACATTAGCTACCCTCCAGTCCATAGGAACTGATCCAGAGTCTATAGAATGTTGGAAAATGACCACCAATGCATCCAGTATTACTAGGGCCACTTCCTTAAGCAGCAGCGACCCGGGGTGCAAGGAGAGGACAGGGAGGTCACAGGCATCTGTGAACTGCCCGACGCTTGGAGAAATGGCAAAAGCCTCGAGAGCAGGCAACTTGAGCCAACCGGGTTCCCACTGCCAGCACTGGGCACTGCGCCGCCACTGGACTACCTGGACACCATCCAGCAGTTCTGGAACTAGTTTGTCCTCATGCACCGGTGCGGACCCCAGCACTTACTCCATGTGTATATCAAGTATGTACCTCGCCAGTCAAATGTACTTGCCCCTCAACGGTACCATGAATGTGATGCTGCAAATGCAAATCTTTCTTTTTGGACTTGAAGTGAATGAATATAATAAGCCCCTGGCACAATCTGTAGAGAATGGAGTGGTCATGGACGCACAAACAGAAACCACCAGCACCTCCACTGCCAACGAAACACCACCCACTCTCCCAAGATGGAAACGACCCTCCAAGGGTCAACCAGATAGAGCTAAACCCAGAGCACAGTCAATGCATGAAGGCGATTTGCACTAAGGTCTCGGAGGAGAGTGATGTCATGTATCCTACATGTTTACTGCTGGTACCATTACATATGGTGTACCAGCAGAGGGCACTGCAGTGAGAGACTTATAAGTTACGTGTACGGGTGTGCCTGACCTAGTATAAAAGGCAGGCCACCTTCTGTGATCCTCACTCTGGAGTTACAAATAAAGGACTAAGGTCACTACAGTTCAAGTACAACACATTGCCTTGTGGAATCATTATCAGAGCATCTAAAGACATAACATTACACACTGCAGCCATGGTGTGCCAGTGGTGGAGGTGGTGAATGTTGAAGGTGGTGGATGAGGTGCCAATCAAACAGGCTGCTTTGTCCTGAATGGTGTTGACCTTTTTGAGTGTTCTTGGAGCTGCACTCATCCAGGCAAATGGCAATTATTCCATCACACTAACTTGTGCTTTGTAGATGGTGGAAAGGTTTGAGAGTCAGGAACAATGTTCCTCTTAATTTCTATTTTGGTTCAACAGCCCCTTTAAGGGACTGCGTGGCTCATTCAGTTTTGCAAAAGTGCAGAACTTAACATTGGGGAAAGCCGGTTTTGGGCTGCGCGGGACCGGCAAACAGCTGTGTGGCTACGTGGCTTGGAGTCACTCGCCACAGAATACCCGGCCTCTGATCTGCCCTTGTAGCCACTGTATTTATGTGGCTGGTCCAGTGAAGTTTAATATTGTTTGAT
This sequence comes from Pristiophorus japonicus, assembly GCF_044704955.1. Classification (NCBI taxonomy): domain Eukaryota; kingdom Metazoa; phylum Chordata; class Chondrichthyes; family Pristiophoridae; genus Pristiophorus; species Pristiophorus japonicus. The sequence goes on from NC_091987.1 coordinate 132,981,115, forward strand.
AATGGTATCAGCTGCACTCTTTTTAATTGGTATGGAAGTAAGAAAAGGGAATTAAGGGAAGTAAGAAAAGTTGAGGAAAGAAAATTTGAATACTGAGTAGAAACATTAGGAAGAAATTTTGAGAAACAAAGCCGTCAATAAAATAGAGGAAGTAAAAAGGGGAAGGATGTTGAGTCTTTTTTTTATAGGGTAGAAGTATAAATAACACTGGTAAAATATATCAAATCTGTTCACTGGGTCACAACAAAAGTCCTAATTCCCAGAATTGTACTTTTTACAGTTCCCTAAAAAGATGCATGTTGTTCAGCACTAAACATTTATAAATGAGGCTATGCTTATGGATTAAAGTAACCAGAAAAAGAGTGGTATTTACTTATTAACTGTATGACAGATCTTGCTGCAATGTCTTTCAGTAATTGGGAATAACATAATATAAATTGAAACTATCTCAGTGCCACCTACCTCTGTTACAGATATCTCATGGAATATTGCCATTGACGTTCCATTTTTAATAAACATTTTAAAATGTCTTTATTGTATGTGAATGTTTGAAGATGCCAAAAATATGGTTTATCTCTGGATTCCCTCCACCATCCATTGAGTGCCTCAGATTTTATAAACAGAACATCCAAGTCACAGTCACCATCTTTTATTTTGAGTGCTGGACTGTCGAGAATGAAGTGCTAAAAGACACGTGCGACCTCTGAGTGAGGCCCTCTGCTTTTTACTCTGCCAGCATAACATTCGGTATTGATTGACGTTAGAGTGTGATGAGGAAGGTGCCCTGCATTTTCTATGCCTCAGTCAGTTACTGTTGGGATCTTTGAAACACCAGTTTCTGGACACAATTATAAGTTTAGAGTTGCCTCCTTCATAAAGATACAACACTTTCAGTGATTGGAAGCCTGGATGTCTGCTACTAGTGGCACCTATCGATTAGAAAGCACATTTAATCCAGCCAAGTCTTTAAAAAAAATTCTTGGTGATGCCTTGTTTCTACGTTCCATTGAGCGGAATGCTTCTTGCCAGTCAAACCCCTTTTATCGTGTGCACTGTTGTTTTCCTGTATTATATTAGGGAGCATTCATTATTGGCAAAAGGCTGATGGTGTCACTTGATACAATTGGAAGATAATGCAGCAAGCTTCCATGTAAGTTGATCCTGTCCTTTTAAAGAAATATCATTGTATTTTGAGATGAGACGCATTCATTTATGCAATGTCCTGTATATAAATTTATGCACTATCCGGCTATAAATAGAGCTGGAGTGCCGGGCCCTGGAACATCTTGGGCTGCCCCGACCTGTGTGAGAACTCCATTGCAGGTCGGAGCTATAAATAGAGCTGGAGCACCAGGCCCTGGAACATCATGGGCGAAGGTGCGGTGAATGAGGGTACAGGGCCAGGAGCCGAGGGCCCAGGGGCAGCACGGACAAGCCCACACTGCGATGTGTGCACGCACTAGATCCGTGCAGCAGAGCAGGTCTCCAGTCGTCCTGGTTAATCCTTGCCACTGGATAAAGGCCTAGCTCAGTCAAGCCCGTGTGGTGGCTGATGTGCAACGGTCACCATACGTTAAAAAAATTTCACGCATAAGCATCTTCCACCCCCTCAACTGGAGTTCAGGACTGGAACATCGGGTCCTTCATTGAAACATCTGTGAACTCTCGTGGAAGCAAGTCATCCTCGTTTAAGGGACCGCCTGTGATGATGACAACCACAGTCAAAAACTCAGTATTAACATGTCATGTATGTACTTTTGAGATCACTAGCCACTAGATGGCATCACTGTTGGAGGCCATGCGTGCAGCCCAAGTATAAAAGGCCAGCCATTTTGTATATTAGTCACTTTGGACCTTAATAAAGCAGAGCCAAGGTCATACCTCTTGGAGTTAAACAGTACTTAGTCTAACAGTTATTGTATACACAACACTTGGCGACGAGGCAACAAGAACCTTTGCATGGCAAAATGAGCACACGTGGATTGTTGGAGCGATTTGTGGAAGGAGAAGATTGGGCAGACTTCGTGAGCTTTTTGAGCCCGTTCTTCGTGGCCAACAAAATGGAGGAAGTAGGCGACGCAGATCGGCGCCGGGCGGTGTTCCTCACGGTTTGCGGTCCAAAAATTTATGGTCTGATAAAGAATCTACTCCTGCATGTGAGTCCAACAGAGAAGACGTATGAAGAATTGTGTACACTGGTACAGGACCACCTTAAGTCAGACAAAGGCATCATCATCTCAATATACAAATTTTACACGCACGTTCGCTCAGAGGGCCAGAATGCGGCAGAATTCGTTGCCGACCTGAGACATCTAGCGGGACCGTGTAAGTTCGGGGCCGTGTATGCAGACATGCTGTGGGACTTCTTTGTAATTGGCATCAACCACGAGGTGATCCTGCGTAACTACTGGTGGTGGAGACATTGGACTTGAACAGGGCCATCATGATCGCTCAGTCATGCATTACGATGGATAGAAGTCTAAAGCAGATATCAGTGAAAAATTGAAACTCGGCAAGTAAATATAATTGATTCGGCGTTCAGCAGAGCGGCACATGACAGGGCCTACCTGACTGCGTACGCGAAACCAGTGGCTGCCCAAAGTCCGCCAGCGGGAATGCATCTGATTTCTCCATGTTGGCGTTGTGGGGAAATCACCAGCATCAGCAGTGCCGAATGAAGCAATATAGTTGCAAAGGCTGTCTGAGAGTGGGGCATCTCCAGCGCAAGTATCCGCAGATGAGCAAACGTGCTGCGACACACCACGTGGAGGAACAGTGGGACTGGCCCATTCATTAAATTCAACTGATGATATGATCCCTTCATGCTGGAGTCTGTCCAGTTTGATTTTGACCTTCTCCCTCATCATATACGGAACTGCCCGAGCTTTATGATGGACGGGTCTTGCATCTGAGTCCATGTGGATCTGCACCTTGGCTCCCGTGAAGTTGCTGATGCCTGGTTCGAACAGCGAGGGGAACTTGCTCAGTACTTGGGCACATGTATCTTTATCCGATGATAATGCCTTGATGTCATTCCAATCGCATCTGATTTTTTCACGTGGAAGATGATGGTCAGACTAGCGCGGATACGCAATTCGAGATACCAGAGGAGGACGTGTGTGGACTGTACTCGTTCCGAACTAAGAGCAAACTGATAATGATCAACGTGAAATTTAATGGGGTGCCGGTATCAATGGAACTGGACACGGGGGTGAGTCAATCGATAATGAGCCAGAAGGTATTCGACAAGCCGTGGGATACTAAGGCTGTGAAATGCAGGCTGAGTACAGTCAATGCCAAGTTGCGCACGTACACCAAAGAACTCGTAACGGTGATTGGTAGTGCCACAATTAAAGTGTCATGTGATGGTGCGGTTCACGAGTTACTGCTATGGATTATCCCAGGCAATGGCCCAACGTTGTTCGGCAGGAACTGGCTTGAAAAAATCAGATGCGATTGGAACGACATCAAGGCATTGTCGTCGGAGAAAGATACATGTGCCCAAGTAATGAGCAAGTTCCCCTCGCTGTTCGAACCAGGCATCAGCAACTTCACGGGAGCCAAGCTGTAGATCCATGTGGACTCGGATGCAAGACCCGTCCTTCATAAAGCTCAGGCAGTTCCGTATATGATGAGGGAGAAGGTCGAAATCAAACTGGACAGATTCCAGCATGAAGGGATCATATCACCGGTTGAATTTAATGAATGGGCCAGCCCCATTGTTCCTGTGGTGAAAAGTGATGGCACAGTCAGAATCTGTGGAGATTACAAGGCTACGATCAACAGGGTTTCGAAACAGGATCAGTACCCGTTACCGAAGGCTGATGACTTGTTTGCAATGCTAGCCAGGGGGAAGTCGTTCATCAAACTGGACTTGACGTCAACCTACATGACACAGGAGCTGGTCGAGACGTCAAAGAGACTTACGTGCATTAACACGCATAAAGGACTGTTTATCTATCACAGGTGCCCTTTTGGATTTCGCTCGGCTGCAGCAATATTTCAGAGGAACATGGAGAGTCTACTGAAGTCCGTTCCCAGAACCGTCGTGTTCCAAGATGACATCCTGATCACAGGTTGTGACTCCGAGGAACATCAGAACAACCTGGAAGAGGTTCTACATCGTCTGGACAAAGTGGGACTCAGATTGAAACGCTCAAAGTGCGTCTTCATGGCACCAGAGGTCGAATTCCTGGGGAGGCATCTGGCCCACGGGCGCGAAAACCAAGGCCATCAAGAATGCACCCAAGTTGCAGAATGTGATGGAGCTGTGTTCGTTCCTGGGTTTACTCAACTACTTCGGTAACTTACGACCTAAATTGAGCAACTTATTAGAACCACTGCACATGCTGCTAAGAAAAGGCGACAACTGGGTGTGGAGTGCGTCTCAAAACAGAGCTTTTGAGAAAGCCACTAATCTGCTTTGCTCTAACAAGCTGCTGGTATATTATGACCCATGTAAGCGTCTAGTATTGGCCTGTGATACTTCGTCATATGGAATTGGTTGCGTACTCCAACAAGCTGATGAGTCAGGTAAACTTCAACCAGTCACGTATGCTTCAAAAAGTTTGTCTAAAGCGGAAACAGAAAGAAGCACTAGCCTATGTGCATAGGGTTAAAAAGATGCATCAGTAGCTGTTTGGTCTTCAGTTTGAACTGGAGACAGATCACAAATCACTCATTTCACTGTTCTCTGAAAACAAAGGTATCAATACTAATGTTTCATCCCACATCCAGAGGTGGGCACTGACATTCTCCGCTTATGATTATGCCATTGGCCGTAGACCTAGCACCGAGAATTGTGCTGATGCTTTGAGCTGTCTGCCGTTGCCCACACCGGAGGTGGAAACGCCACAACCGGCGGACCTATTGTTAGTTATGGATGCTTTTGAGAGTGAAGGAACCCCTGTCACAGCTCAACAAGTTAAGACCTGGACCAGCCAGGACCCGATTTTATCGGTGGTGAAGAGTTGCATCCTCAAAGGTGATTGGTCTGCCATAGCCAAGCAAATGTGCGAGGAGACCAAACTTTACATTCTTCGCAAAGATGAACTGTCTATTCAGTCAGATTGTATACGTGTTGTTATGCCCAAGAAAGGGAGAGAGAAATTTGTACATGAGCTACATAGCACATATCCTGGCATTATAATGATGAAAGCCATCGCCTGATCTCATGTATGGTGGCCGGAATTGACTCTGAGCTGGAATCATGTGTGCATCAGTGCAACACTTGCATGCAGCTCAGCAAAGCACCAGCAGAATCGCCACTGAGTCTTGGTCATGGCCGTCCAAACCATTGTCCAGGATCCACATAGACTTTGCAGGTCCCTTCCTGGGGAAGATGTTTTTAGTTGTGTTAGATGCATATTCGAAGTGGATAGAGTGTATAATCATGTCATCCAGCACATCCACAGCTACCATTGAGAATCTCAGTGTCATGTTCGCGACACATGTTCTGTCTGACATTGTTGTTCGCGACAACGGATCGTGCTTCACCAGTCAGGAGTTTCAAGAGTTCATGAAACTCAATGGTATCAATGTAAGGTCAGCACCGTTCAAACCTGCATCCAATGGACAAGCAGAACGTGCTGTCCAAATCATAAAGCAGAGTATGAAGTAAGTAATCCAAGGGTCACTGCAGACCCGCCTGTCATGCATACTGTTTAGTTAGAGGACAAGACCACACACGCTTACCGGGGTCTCGTCTGCTGAACTAATGATGAAGACAAAGCTATCTCTTGTACACCCTGACTTGAATAATCATGTTGAACATAGAAGGCAAAGTCAGCAAGAGTATCACAATCGCGCAGCTGTGTCATGCGATATTTCTGTAAATGATTCTGTATATGTTCTGAATTATGGTCAGGTTCCCAAGTGGATCACTGGTACTGTCATGGCCAAGGAGGGCAACAGAGTATTTATTGTCAAGCTCAAAAATGGGAAAACATGCAGGAAACATATGGATCAGACAAAGCTGCGGCACACAGACGAACCAGAACAGTCGGAGGAAGAGACAATCGATGACCAACTAACCTACCCCCCAGTCATCAGAGGACTCAGTGGTCATCCGTGAATCGGGACTTTCAATCACTGACATGTTCAATGAAAATGGACTTTCAATCCCTGACATGGCCATTACCACTCCCACCAGGTCAGCCACCCAGCCACCAGTCACAACAGACTCTGAACACTTGCCCAAGGCTGGAGTTGAACTGAGATGGTCAACCCAGGAGCGTAAAACATCGGACCGTCTCAATTTGTAAAAGACTGTGCTAATATCTCAGAATGGGGGTATTGTCATTTATGTACTTTTGGGATCACTAGCCACTAGATGGCGCATCACTGTTGGAGGCCATTGGGCTGCACGCACAAGTGTGCAGCCCAAGTATAAAAGGCCAGCCATTTTGTATATTAGTCACTTTGGGCCTTAATAAAGCAGAGCCAAGGTCATAACTCTTGGAGTTAAACAGTACTCAGTCTAACTGTTATTGCATACACAACATAACATTACTGTACTGCAGGGTACAACCACAGTCAAAAACTCAGTATTAATATTACTGTATCACAACCACAGTCAAAAACTCAGTCTTAACATTATATTATAACCACAAACCAATGTGATTTTTACAAATTGATTTATTCATTTTCATACAATCATAGAATGGTTACAGCATAGAAGGCGGCAGTTGGCCAGTCGAGCCCATGCCGGCTCTCTGCAAGAGTAGCTCTGCTAGTCCCATTCCCCCGCCCTTTCCCTGTAGCCCTGCAATTTTTTTTCTTTCAGGTACTTATCCAAGTCCCTTTTGAAAGCCATAATTGAGTCTGCCTCCACCGCCCTTTCAGGCAGTGAATTCCAGATCCTAACCACTTGCTGCGTAAAAAAGGTTTTTCCTCATGTCACCTTTGGTTCTTTTGCAAATCACCTTAAATCTGTCTCCTCTGGTTCTCGACCCTTCAGCCAATGGGAACAGTTTCTCTCTATCTACTCTGTCCAGAGCCCTCATGATTTTGGACACCTCTATCAAATCTCCTCTCATTCTTTTCTTCTCTAAGGTGAACAACCCCATGTTCTCCAGTCTATCCATATAACTGAAGTCCCACATCCCTGGAATAATTCTCGTAAATCTTTTCTGCACCTTCTCTAAGGCCTTCACATCCTTCCTAAAGTGCGGTGCCCAGAATTGGACACAATACTCCAGTTGAGGCCAAACCAATGTTTTAAACAGGTTCATCATAATATCCACGCTTTTGTACTCTATACCTCTATTCATGAAGCCCAGGTTTAGTGTTTTTAACTGCTTTCTTAACCTACCCTGCCACCTTCAATGATTTGTGCCCCTAGGTCTCTCTGTTCATGCACCCCCTTTAGGATTCTACCCTTTAGTTTATATCTCCTCGCCTCATTCTTTCTACCAAAATATATCACTTTGCACTTTTCTGCGTTAAATTTCATTTGCCACTTGTCCGCTCATTCCACCAGCCTATCTATGTCCTCTTGCTGTCTATCACTATCCTCTTCACTCTTCAATATACTTCCAAGTTTTGTTTCATCTGAAAATTTTGAAATTGTGCCCTATACACTCACATCCAAGTCATCAATATATATCAAGGAAAGCAGTGGACCTAGTACCGACCCCTGGGGCACACCACTGTATACCTTCCTCTAGTCCGAAAAACAACCGTTCACCACTACTCTCTGTTTCCTGTCACTTAGCCAATTTCATATCCATGCTGCCACTGTCCCTTTTATTCCATGGGCTTCAACTTTGCTGCAAGCCTATTATGTGGCACTTTGTCAAACGCCTTTTGAAAATCCAAATACACCACATCAACTGCATTAACCTTACCAACCCTCTCAGTCATCTCATCAAAAAACTCGATCAATTGGCTAAACACAATTTGCCTTTAACAAATCCGTGCTGGCTTTCCTTAATGAATCCACACTTGTCCAAGTGACTGTTAATTTTCTCCCTGATTATTGTTTCTAAAAGCTTCTCCACTACTGAGGTTAAACTGACTGGCCTGTAGTTGCTGGGTTTATCTTTAACATAGAAACATAGAAAATAGGTTCAGGAGTAGGCCATTCGGCACTTCGAGCCCGCATCACCTTTCAATATGATCATGGCTGATCATGCAACTTTAGTACCCCATTCCTGCTTTCTCTCCATACTCCTTGATCCTTTTAGCCGTAAGCGTCACATCTAACTCCCTTTTGAATATATCTAACGAACTGGCCTCAACAACTTTGGTAGAGAATTCCACAGGTTCACAAATATCTGAGTGAAGAAGTCATCTCGGTCCTAAATGGCTTACCCCTTAACCTTAGACTGTGACCCCTGGTTCTGGACTTCCCCAACATCGGGAACATTCTTCCTGCATCCCAGGAATCAGTCTGGTGAATCTTCACTGCACTCCCTCAATAGCAAGAATGTCCTTCCTCAAGTTAGGAGACCAAAACTGTACACAATACTCCAGGTGTGGCCTCACCAAGGCCCTGTACAACAGAGAGACAGACTATTATCTGAATGGTGACAGATTAGGAAAAGGGGAGGTGCAAAGAGACCTGGGTGTCATGGTACATCAGTCATTGAAGGTTGGCATGCAGGTGCAGCAGGCAGTTAAGAAAGCAAATGGCATGTTGGCCTTCATAGCAAGGGGATTTGAGTACAGGGGCAGGGAGGTGTTGCTACAGTTGTACAGGGCATTGGTGAGGCCACACCTGGAGTATTGTGTACAGTTTTGGTCTCCTAACCTGAGGAAGGACATTCTTGCTATTGAGGGAGTGCAGCGAAGGTTCACCAGACTGATTCCCGGGATGGCGGGACTGACCTATCAAGAAAGACTGGATCAACTGGGCTTGTATTCACTGGAGTTCAGAAGAATGAGAGAGGACCTCATAGAAACATTTAAAATTCTGACGGGGTTAGACAGGTTAGATGCAGGAAGAATGTTCCCAATGTTGGGGAAGTCCAGAACCAGAGGTCACAGTCTAAGGATAAGGGGTAAGCCATTTAGGACCGAGATGCGGAGGAACTTCTTCACCCAGAGAGTGGTGAACCTGTGAAATTCTCTACCACAGAAAGTTGTTGAGGCCAATTCACTAAATATATTCAAAAAGGAGTTAGATGAGGTCCTTACTACTAGGGGGATCAAGGGGTATGGCGAGAAAGCAGGAATGGGGTACTGAAGTTGAATGTTCAGCCATGAACTCATTGAATGGCGGTGCAGGCTAGAAGGGCCGAATGGCCTACTCCTGCACCTATTTTCTATGTTTCTATGTAACACCTCCCTGCCCCTGTACGCAAATCCCCTCGCTATGAAGGCCAACATGCCATTTGCTTTCTTAACCGCCTGCTTACCTGCATGCCAACCTTCAATGACTGATGTACTATGACACCCAGGTCTCATTGCACCTCCCCTTTTCCTAATCTGTCACCATTCAGATAATAGTCTGTCTCTCTGTTTGTACCACCAAAGTGGATAACCTCACATTTATCCACATTATACTTCATCTGCCATGCATTTGCCCACTCACCTAAACTATCCAAGTCACTCCGCAGCCTCATAACATCCTTCTCGCAGCTCACACTGCCACCCAACTTAGTGTCATCCGCAAATTTGGAGATACTACATTTAATCCCCTCGTCTAAATCATTAATGTACAATGTAAACAGCTGGGGCCCCAGCACAGAACCTTGCGGTATCCCACTAGTTACTGCTTGCCATTCTGAAAAGTACCCATTTACTCCTATTCTTTGCTTTCTGTCTGCCAACCAGTTCTCAATCCACGTCAGCACACTACCCCCAATCCCATGTGCTTTAACTTTGCACATTAATCTCTTGTGTGGGACCTTGTCGAAAGCCTTCTGAAAGTCCAAATACACCACATCAATGGTTCTCCCTTGTCCACTCTACTGGAAACATCCTCAAAAAATTCCAGAAGATTTGTCAAGCATGATTTCCCTTTCACAAATCCATGCTGACTTGGACCTATCATGTCACCTCTTTCCAAATGCGCTGCTATGACATCCTTAATAATTGATTCCATCATTTTACCCACTACCGATGTCAGGCTGACCGGTCTATAATTCCCTGTTTTCTCTCTCCCTCCTTTTTTAAAAAGTGGGGTTACATTGGCTACCTTCCACTCGATAGGAACTGATCCAGAGTCAATGGAATGTTGGAAAATGACTGTCAATGCATCCGCTATTTCCAAGGCCACCTCCTTAAGTACTCTGGGATGCAGACCATCAGGCCCTGGGGATTTATCGGCCTTCAATCCCATCAATTTCCCCAACACAATTTCCCAACTAATAAGGATTTCCCTCAGTTCCTCCTTCTTACTAGACCCTCTGACCCCGGAAGGTTGTTTGTGTCCTCCTTAGTGAATACCGAACCAAAGTACTTGTTCAATTGGTCTGCCATTTCTTTGTTCCTGTTATGACTTCCCCTGATTCTGACTGCAGGGGACTACGTTTGTCTTTACTAACCTTTTTCTCTTTACATATCTGTAGAAGCTTTTGCAATCCGTCTTAATGTTCCCTGCAAGCTTCCTTTCGTACTCTATTTTCCCTGCCCTAATCAAACCCTTTGTCCTCCTCTGCTGAGTTCTAAATTTCTCCCAGTCCCTGGGTTCGCTGCTATTTCTGGCCAATTTGTATGCCACTTCCTTGGCTTTAATATTATCCCTGATTTCCCCTGATAGCCACGATTGAGCCAGCTTCCCTTTTTTATTTTTACGCCAGACAGGGATGTACAATTGTTGTAGTTCATCCATGCGGTCTCTAAATGTCTGCCATTGCCCATCCACTGTCAACCCCTTAAGTATCATTCGCCAATCTATCCTAGCCAATTCACGCCTCATACCTTCAAAGTTACCCTTCTTTAAGTTCTGGACCATGGTCTCTGAATTAACTGTTTCATTCTCCATCCTAATATCGAATTCCACCATATTATGGTCACTCTTCCCCAAGGGGCCTCGCACATAGGGTGAGGAGAACCACCCTGTGCCTAACTGCGTCACCAGCTTTCTCCATTTTGTTGGCCACGAAATACTGATCCAGGTGGCCGATAAAATCTGCCCAATCCTCGCCATCCACGAATCTCTCCAGAATTCCAATAATGCCCATTGTGCATGCGAAGGTTCTTAAGTTACCTCATCGTCAAATGTAATGTATATAATGACTCGAAAGACTTGTTACTGTAAGCTCACTCAGATGCAAACCTGGTTCAACTTTATTCACACCCAAAGTGCGCACATGACATGGTACTCGCTGTTATATACTAGGGCCCACACACACGAGCGTACAGCCTGATGACCTCCAACAGTGGTGCCCCCTGGTGTCTAGTGACCACAAGCATCAATACATAACAGCATTCATCTGCACTATCCTCCTATTTCTATATTCACTCGCGCGTGGTACTGGGAGTAATCCAGAGATTACTACCTTCGAAGTCCTGCTTTTTAATCTCTTTCCTAAAATCTGCCTGCAGGACCTCATCCGTCCTTATGTACTAATATGAACCACGAACTCTGGCTGTTCACCCTCCCCCCTCAGAATGTTCTGCAGCTGCTCAGTGACATCCTTAATCCTGGCACTAGGGAGGCAACATAACATCCTGGAGTTACGTTTTTTTATGCCGCAAAATCACCTGTCTGCTCCCTAACTATCGAATTTCCTACCACTATTGCTTTCCCTATCTTCCTCTTCCTCCCCCCCCCCCCCCCCGCCGTACAGCGGAGCCACTCGTGGTGCCGTAGACTTGACTCTGGCTGCACTCCCCAGAGGAACCATCTCTCTCACCAGTTATCAGAACAGAATACTGGTTGGGGAGCGAGATGCACTCAGGGGACTCATGCACTACCTGTCTGGTACTCATCTTCTGTCTGGCGGTCACCCATTCGCTCTCTGCCTGCGCACTCCTTAGCTGCAGGGTGACCACCTCTAGAAACGTGCTATCCATGTAGCTCTCAGCCTTACGGATGCACCGCAGTGACGCCAGCTGCAGCTCCAGCTCCAAAACCCGGAGCTCGAGCTCCTCCGTCTGACAATACCTCCTGCACACGTAGTTGTCCAAGAAGTGGGAAGCATCCTAGAGTTCCCACAAGGCACAGGATGCACATTCCACTGGTTGAGCTGCCCTTCCATGCCTTTATTTATTCGGCTATTAACTAACTTTACAGAAACTTGAGACTAAGATGTATCTAATTCAAATTATTAATATATTATAGTATTAACAATTACTAATCCCCAAGCTCCTGCGTTATCCCTACCCTGCCCCTAACTTAGAGAAAAAAAACATGGTGTGACCTTTACCAACCAATCAGTTACCAGCTATCCTATGATGGCACTCCTTGTTGTGATATATTCACAGAGCACAGCACACACAGCTTCTAACATGGCAGGCAGCTCTCAGAAGTCTCCGGAAATCTGCCGGTTCTGTTTATTATTAACCCTGCACTTGCAGTACACAATACGTCCACATCCATAGTGTGGAGCTACAAACATTACAAGCTTATAGACATTACACTTCTCCCTCCTTAATGAAGAAGCCATCATAACAACATCATACATAACCTTTATGTTTAAACATAACACAGGATATAAACTTTTTTTTTTCCATATTTACAAATTTAACTTTACCACTTGTTTTCTGTTTCGAAGAGGATACCTTCGCTCTCGAACAGAACCTTCCAAACATGGTGTCGATTTCACACTCATTCGAGGCTCATCCTGAGGAACATTTTTCTCCAATAATTTCCTTGATTTTCATTTGAACTCACTCTAACTTCAGGCTCTTTGTTTTCCTGACTCGAACTCAGACTTTCATTCTGATTCTCTCCTGGACTTGTTTCCAGTACATTGGATTTAGGATTTGCTACTGGTATATCAAAACTATCTGATGAGTCAGAAATAATTGAATCATTCCCACCTTCAACTCCTTCCATGTCTGTAGGTAAAATATGATCAATATGAACAAACCTAACCTGTCCATTATCAAACATCTTTACCAAATATGTGCGAGGACCACATATCTTCACCACTCTTCCTGGTAACCACTTTAACCATTTATGGTGATGGTTCTTCACTCTCACCTTCTGGTTTAATTTCACAATTCTCTCTTTTACTTTACCTCTATCATGATTCCCTTTCTGTCTTAATTGTGTCTCTTCTATAGACTGTGTCAAATTTGGCTTTAACAACGAGAATCTGGTTCGTGGCTGTCGTTTGAGAAACAATTCTGCTGATGTTCTACCAGTCGTTGTATGAGGAGTATTTCGATATGTAATCAAAAAATTAGCCAATTTGTGATCCAATGACAACTGTCGTTTCCTTGGATTTGGATCTAACATTTGTTTTATGAGGGCACGTTTTACAATTTGTACAGTGCGCTCTGCTGCACCATTCGAAGCAGGATGGTATGGTGGAACCTTGGTATGTTTCACACCATTTCTGCTCGTGAATTGTGCAAATTCTTCTGAATGAAATTGTGGTCCATTATCCGAAACAATTTCTTCAGGGAGGCCAAATGAAGAAAATAATTTTCGTAAAATGTCCACTGTTTTACTTGTTGTTATTTTCCACATTGGAAACACCTCAACCCACTTCGAATGGCTATCAATCACAATGAACAATTGTTGTCCTTCTAACTCAGCAAAATCAATATGTAGCCTTTGCCACACCCTGGGAGGCCATTTCCATGGCTGTAATGGTACTGGTGGTGATTGCTTGCTTACCGATTGACATGTCGTACACTGACTCACGATGTACTCTATCTCTTTATCAAGACCTGGCCACCATAAATAATTGCGTGCAAAACTCTTGGTCAAACACATTCCCAGGTGCTGGTCATGGAGGTCTCTTAATAATTTGGACCTGAATTTATTTGGTATAACCACTCTTGCACCCCACATGATACAATCTTTATCTACTGATAATTCATTCCCACGAATGAAGAATGGATGTGTATCTTTGTCTGTTACCAGGTTTGGCCATCCATTTGCAATATACTCATACACCTTTGACATCACTGGGTCACGTCTGGTTGCTCTACCAATCTCTTCAGCTGTGACTGGCAGTTCATCAATGTATGAAAAATAAAACACTTCTTTCCTATTGGGTGTAACTTGTGATGGGGAAGGCAATCTAGACATTGCATCAGCATTACTGTGATCAGCTGATTGTCTGTATTCAATATCATATGTATATGCTGACAAAATCAAAGCCCATCTCTGCATTCGGGCTGCAGCTAATGTTGGAACTGGGGACTTTGGATGGAGGATTGCTGTTCGGAACTTATGGTCCGTAACGATGGTAAACTTACAACCATACAAGTATTTGTGGAACTTCTTGACCCCAAAAATTAATGCCAAAGCTTCCCTTTCAATTTGCGCATAATTACTCTCACTGGCACTGAGAGTGCGTGAAGCAAAAGCAATTGGTCTCTCCTCCCCACTACTTAATACATGAGAGATTACTGCCCCAACTCCATACGGAGAGGCATCACATGCTAGCTTAGTCTCCTTAGATATGTCGTAGTGAACTAACATGGTGCTCTCTACCAATTTGTTTTTACACTCCTTGAATGCTGTTTCGCATTCTTTTGACCACTTCCACTGGACCTGTTTTTTCAAAAGTTCATTCAGTGGATGTAATACTGTAGCCAAATTTGGTAGGAACTTCCCATAATAGTTCAAAAGACCCAAGAATGAACGAAGTTCAGTGACATTCCTGGGAGTGGGTGCATTTCTAATTGCATCCAATTTTTCCATGGTTGGATGTAAACCATCTTTGTCTACTCTGTACCCTAAGTACTCCACTGAGTTTTTAAATAACTCACACTTACGAGCAGACACTCGTACTCTTGGCTTCTCTAGCTGTTTGAGGACTTCATTCAATATGTTATTATGAATTTGCCTATTTGGTGCTGAAATTAGTACGTCATCCAAATAACATACTACCCCTTCAATACCTTGCAAAATCTGGTTCATCACCCCTTGGAATATGGCAGGGGCGGAAGACACTTCAAGCAGTAGCCTATTAAATTGATATAGGCCTAGATGAGTATTTATAGTCAAACATGACTTGGACTCCTCATCTAGTTCAAGCTGTAAGTAGGCTTTCGTAAGATCCAGTTTTGAGAAGATCTGACCACCAGTCAGTGTTGTGAACAAATCTTCTATATTCGGCACTGTATTGGGGACATTACCCTCTAGAACCTGGTTTACGGTTACCTTATAATCACCACACAATCTTACCTTACCATCGGACTTAGGTACAACAACAATGGGTGTAGCCCAATTACATCGATCTATCTTACAAATAATGTTCTCAGTCTCTAGTCTTTTAAGTTCTTGCTCAACTTTCTCCTTGAGTGCATATGGTATGGAACGTGGCTTGTAGTGAACCGATCTAGCGTCCTTCTGTACCCTGACACTTGCCTTGAAGCCTTGGATCAGAATGCCAGTTTCGCAGAACACCTTCGGATACTGCTTGATAACCTTATCCGTTGATGAAAATCTCGCTTCCACACAGAAAATCTTACTCCAATCCAGCTTCAGTGAGCTCAACCAATTTCTTCCTAGTAAGGCAGGCTTGTCTCCTTTCACTACTATTCGAGCAAGTTCTGAAATTGATCTTTATATTTCACCGGTACGGTGATACGACCAACCACAGGAATTTTCTCTCCCGAGTAACCTTGCAGCTCTATCTTGGATTTCTCCAGTTGAAAATCATGCAATTTGTCGCGGTACAGTGACTCCGGTACTACACTCACAGATGCACCCGTGTCAATTTCCATTGGTATCTTGAATCCCGCAACAGCTATGTGGATTTTGATGCTTTCCGAATCGCTGTCCGTTAACCTCATGCTCCTGATGACGTGTAATTCTAACATCTCCTCATCCTGTTGTTGTTCTTCCAAGCTATGTAGTCTCTTTGGATTTTTACTCATAGCTTGAATGCTGGACTCATAGTTTTGAAAGCTGATTTACCCTTCAGTCGGCATGCCTTCGCAAGATGTCCAGTCTTTCTGTAGAAGAAACACTCTGCCTTCACGTATGGACAACTTTGAGCAATGTGTTGTCCCAGGCACCTATAGCATGACTTTGACGCTCTGTTAGAATTTCTAGTTTCTGAGACTTTCGGCCATGCCCGTCTTTTACTTTGAACCTGCAGGTGATTTACCTCGGTTGACTGACGACCGTAATCATTATTTAATTCTTGAGAATATTGTTCGGCCATGCCCATCGACCTCGCTGTCTGACAAGCAATCTCAAAAGTCAAGTCGTCAATAACTTCCTTCTGATCGCATCATTTTTCACCCCACAAACAAAACGATCCCGTAATGCTCGGTTTTGAAAGTTTCTAAAATTACAGTGCATCGATAGCTTTTTTAATGCTACAATGTAATCACTGATACTTTCATCAGCCTTTTGATTCCGAATCCCGAAACGATTGCTTTCAGCAATTTCTAATGGTTTGGGGTTATAGTGCTGCTCCAGCTTTGTTAAAATCTCTTTAAGCGTTGTGTCCTTTGGCTCGTCAGGCACAAGCAGATTTACAAGGGTCTCGTACAATGCCGGACCTGCCTCCGATAAGAAGATCGCTTTCTTACGTTCCAACACAGCCCAGTTCTGGACTGCATTGTCTGGAACTTCGATTATGTTATTTGCAGTGAAATACATTTCTAGCCGATCCACATACGCTTTAAAACGTTCCTGGTCGTGTCTATATTCTCCCAAATATCCCAATACACCTGCCATTTTAATCTCCAGCTGTTCACACTGTGTGCTGTATTTTACCTCGGATTTTGTAGCTTTTTTCCAAAGACAGAAATTTCCAAAGTCTCTCTGTCGGCTGGCTGAATCCTTTACCAACAAAAATTAAGCTTTAAATCATCCGAAAAATCCCATCTTCCATCGTCAAATGTGATATATTCACAGAGCACAAGCACACACAGCTTCCTAACATGGCAGGCAGCTCTCTCGGAAGTCTCCGGAAATCTGCCGGTTCTGTTTATTATTAACCCTGCACTTGCAGTACACAATATGTCCACATCCACAGTGTAGAGCTACAAACAGTACAAGCTTACAGACATTACACTTGTGTTATTTTTTTGAATCATCACTTTATGCTACCTCCGCTGCCGAACCTCCCAATCAGGTCCACGCTCTGTATTGGGGAGTCTTTGTTTCTTTCTTGTCAAGGTGAACATTGTCCGTGTTGGAGAATGGAGCAGGTTCTGACACCCAGAGGTCACATAAAATACGTGGAAGATTCAGAGTAACACCACCTCTAAACCAACCTCTACAATGTACTTCACGCCCAAACCTCTGCTGAATTCTTTATTTTCTGCACTGGTATTACCAGTGTAACAAAGTGGTATATCTTTTGTTTTTAGCAAAATGGCATGAATTAGGAAACATTCTTTTATTCTGTATACTTTGTAATCTTGTATTATCAGTCCCAACTTTGTAAATTTAAAGTAGATCAATTTTGCTGATGCATGAAAAGGTAGGACATATTTAAGTAGCTGAAAAGTGTCCAGTACTCAATAAAATAAAGAACAAAAGTTTGATTTTCCCTCCCCGATAAAGCCAATTATAACTGTCTATTCAGAAATTCAAGTGCAATTCAGTTCCAACTCAGCAACTTTCCTCTAATTCTTACAGCTACATTACAGTGTGGGCAAATTTATCTTTTGTAATAAAATAATTTCAAGTACAAGAGATGGCTCCATAATGCAGTATAGTGGAGGGAAACCCTGAGGTGCTGTAGAGAATCTGGTCCCCTCACCCTGCCGAGTTACTTATCTCATCCACGTTATCTATCTTGGCTGCACTGGTGATTTCTTGGGTGGTGGTGGGGTGTCTTAGCCAGACCATTCTTGCACTGCTCCCAGCATTAGTACCTGCCAGACCCAGTCCTCCCAGCTATGTAAGGTGCATGGCTCATGAGCGACTAGTTAGAGGAAAAATCTAGAGCAAAAAAGATAACAAATACAAAAATAAGTAAGTAATTTTTAATAAAGGGACTTTTTAATGATTCAATAACTTGCATTATATGGTGCCTTTAAAGTAGAAAGGGATTCCAAGATGCTTTCAAACCAAAATGGACATTGAGCCAAAGAAGGAGTTATTAGAGAAGGTGGTGAAAAGCTTTGTTTAAAAGGTAGGTTTTTAGGATGTTCTAAAGGAGGAGAGGAAGGTGGGCAGGCAGCAAAGTTTAGGGAGAGAATTCCACAGTATGGGGCTCAGATGGTTGAAGGCATGGCTTCCAATGTTGGGGTGAAGGGAAGTGGATGAGCAAATAGTCAGAGTCAGGGCAATAGAGAGTTCGGGGAGAGGTTGTAGTTGGAGAAGATTACAGAGATTGTGAGAGGTGAAGCCATGAGGAAGTTAAATATGAGGATGAAAATGTTAAATTAGAGGACTGTGCACCAATGTAGGTCAGCAAGTACAGGGGGACAGCTGAGTGGGACATGGTGTAGCATAGCATATGGGTGGTGAGTTTTAGATGAGCTGACATTTACAGAGGATAGATAATGGAAGGCTAGCCAGAAGAATATTTAAGTAGTTGATTTGGGAGGTGACAAAGACATGGATGAGGGTTTCTGCAGCAGATAGGCTGAGGCAGGGAATGGCAGTGGCCAAAGTTACGCAGATGAAAGTAGGTGGGTCTTTGTGATAGAGGTGAAATGAGGTCAGAAGCTCAGTTCAGGGTTGACTACAATGTTGAGGTTGTGAGCAGTATGGTTAAGCCTGAGACAATGGTCGGGGAGGGGAATGGAATTGGCCACTGAGTTTTTGGTGGGGGCTGAAGACAATGGATTTGGTTTTCTCAAATGTTTAACTGTAGGTAATTGAGGCTCAACAAAGACTGGATGTCGGCCAAGCACTCTGAGGCTGTGGAGGGGTCAAGGAAGGTGGTACTGGGTGTCATCAGAGCACATTTGGAACATGACCCCATGTCTTTGGATGATATTACTGAGGAACGGCAGTGTAGATAAGGATATAACCTTGTGGGACTCCGGAGGTAATGGGGTAAGCAGTCATTGCTGGAGATGCTCTGGCTATGGTCAGATGGGTAAGAATGGAACCAAGCAAGGCAATTCCACTGAGCTAGACAGCTAAGGAAAGGCATTGGAGGAGGATGGTGTGGTCAACCGTGTCAAAGGCTGTAGACAGGTTGAGATGGTTGAGGAGGGATAATTTACCACGGTCGCAGTCACACCTCAGGGTGGATATATCGGACTTGGAGGGGGTGCAGTGCAGATTCACCAGAATGGTACCGGGGCTGAAAAGGTTAAATTATGAGGACAGGTTGCATAGACTAGGCTTGTATTCCCTTGAGTATAGAAGATTAAGGGGTGATCTAATTGAGGTGTTTAAGACGATTAAAGGACTTGATAGGATAGATAGAGAGAAACTATTTCCTCTGGTGGGGGAGTCAGATTAAGAGGGCATAAATTTAAAATTAGAGCTTGGACATTTAGGGGTGATGTCAGGAAGCACTTCTTCACAAAAAGGGTAATGGGAATCTGGCACTCTCCATCAAAAGGCTGTGGATGCTCGGTCAATTAAACAGTTCAAAACTGAAGTTGATAAATTTTTGTTAGGTAAGGGTATTCGGGATATGGAACCAAAGCAGGTTGAAGGAGTTAGGAAACAGCATGATACTGTTCATGATACTGTCTAACAATGGGGTTGAAGGCACTTTATGGCAGCCTTGCTCGAGCAATTTTTCTCGCAACATAGAAACAGGAGTAGGCCATTCAGTCCCTCGAGTTGTTCTAATTAGATCATGGCTGATCTGTTTCCTAACTCCTTCAACCTGCTTTGGTTCCATATCCCGAATACCCTTACCTAACAATAATTTATCAACTTCAGTTTTGAACTGTTTAATTGACCGAGCATCCACAGCTTTTTGATGGAGAGAGTGTCAGATTCCCACTACCCTTTGTGTGAAGAAGTGCTTCCTGACATCACCCCTAAATGTCCTAGTTCTAATTTTAAGTTTATGCCCTCTTATTCTGACTCCCCCACCAGAGGAAATAGTTTCTCTCTATCTATCCTATCAAGTCCTTTAATCGCCTTAAACACCTCAATTAGAGCACCCCTTAATCTTCTATGTTCAAGGGAATACAAGTTTAGTCTATGCAACCTGTCCTCATTATTTAACCTTTTCAGCCCCGGTATCATTCTGGTGAATCTGCACTGTACCCCCTCCAAGGCCGATGTATCCACCCTGAGGTGTGGTGTTACATCTGAGGTCAAAATGTAGATTCTGTAGTGACCTTTTTCTGTATTTTCATTACTTAACCAATAAAATGAGTGCTGTAGATGCCTTGAAAGAACACCTCACTCTCTGGTAGATTAAGGGTTCATCTTTAGTGGACCCCACTGTACTCTTTAACAAACTACATAAAGATTTTTCTTTATAAAGCAGTCAGTAATTTCTTGCACCTTGTATCAATTGTTTGCAGGATAAAGATTTCGGAAGTGACGATGTACATGACCTCCATTGAGATTGGAGATAAAATCGTTTTCAGTAGGTAACATTTAATATATTAGCTGTGCCTGTGACTTATTAAGAGACACCTGGATAGAAAGGATGGTTGATGATATTAGGGGGGTGGACGGCAGAGGCCTACCACGTTGGCACGGCAGTTGTCTGTTCGATATTCCAACAGAAACATCAACCTGTCCAAAATAGGTTGGCCACTGCCTCTTCATAGAGTGGAGTCACACCCCCAATATAGCCCATGCTGGCCCATGATCACTTACTCAGAGAACAGAGAACTTCATAAGCACAAAAGCAGATGAGTTATACTAAACCTTTATAAATCACTGGCTGGGCCCCAGCTGGAGTATTTTGTCCAATTCTGGGCACAACACTTGAGGCCTTGGAGAGGATACAGAGGAGATTTATCAGCATGGTGAATTTTTAAGTTCTGCTGTGTTTGCATGAACTTTTTGGTTCGGACGAGATTTGCATTGAAATGTAACTGAGACCATCAATATTACTTGAATAATTCAAATTTTATATAATTGATGGTTTGAGGGACTGTTTACTCTGCAAATTCAGCCCACTGTTCATCATTTCATTGCTTCTTGCACATGCTCTCCTACTTTTTCCATCTTCGCTGGATCCAGACGACCCAGGGACAAGGGATTTCAGTTATATGGTGAGAAGCTGGGATTGTTTTCCTTAGAGCAGAGAAGGTTATGGGGAGATATAATAGAGGTGCTCAAAATTATGACAGATTTTGATAGAATAAATAGCGAGAAACTGTTTCCAGTGGCAGGAAGGTCGATAACCAGAGGACACAGATTTAAGGTAATTTGCAAAAGAACCAGAAGGGAGATGAGAATTTTTTTTACACAGTGAATTGTGATGATCTGGAATGCATGCCTGAAAGAGTGGTGGAAGCAGATTCTATAATAACTTTGAAAAGGGAATTTGATATATATATAACTGAAAAGGAAACATTTGCAGGGCTATGGGAAATAGCAGGGAAGTGGGACTAATTGGATAGCTCCTTCAACATGGACCAAATCGCCTTCTTCTGTGCGGTAAGATTCTATGATTCCACATTTTAAACATTTGGTATTTCTCAGTTGAACTATGATATGTTTATTATATATGTAGCTGCATGTTTACTATGGACTGAAGATAGTTATTTAAAGAAGACCTAGAAACAGTAGCTGAAGAATATCCGGAAACAGGTACAATGAATATTTTCCGAAGTTTGGGAAAAAAGATTGGTATAGCAGACAGCGTTCTTTATTTGTCATTGATTGCATGTTAAAAATTTGGATTTGAGTGACACTGGTTCTCCACAGGATTTCGACTCTGCAACAAAAAGGAACGGCAAGATAGTGAGTGACTTGGAGGGGAACTCAGAGGTGATGGTGTTCCCATGACATTGCTGCTCTTGTCATTCTAGGAGATAGAGATCGCGGGAAATGGAGGTGCTGTCGAAGTGACTTTGGTGAATTGCTGCAGTGCACCGTGTAGACAGTACACACTGTAGCTACAGTGCGCTGTTGGAGGAGTGGGTCGATATTAAGTCCAGTGATTAAACAAACTAACCGGCTCTGCGTGGTGTGGAGCTTCTTGAGCGTTGTTGCAGCTATACCCTTCCAAGCAGTGAAGCTGAACAGTGGGATTTGCCAATGAACAACCCCACTCCTGACCTTATGATGGAGGGAAGGTCATTGATGAAGCAGTTGAAGTTGGTTGGGCTGAGAACTCTTCCCTGATGCACTCCTGCAGTGATGTCCTGGAATTGCAATGTCTGGCCTCCAACAACCACAGTCATCAGTCCAGCCATTGGAGGATTTTCCCTTTCCCCCCATTGATATCACTTTCTCTAGCACTCCTTGGTGTCATAGTCAGTCAAATGCTGCCTAGATATCAAGCTACTCTCACCTCTCCTCTGGGATTCAGCTCTTGTATCTATGTTTGGATCAAGGCCGCGATGAGGTCTGGAGCTGAGTGGATCTGGCAGAACCTGAGCTGAACAACAGTGAGATGGTGTCATCGATGGCACTACTGATCACTCCTTCTGTGACTTTACTGAAGGTTGGCAGGAGGTTGATCGGCTGGTAATTGGATGATTGATGCTTTTTTTTGGGATGGGACATGCCTGAGCAATATTCCACATTTTCGGGTAGATGGCAGTGTCGTGGTATTGGAAGAGCTTGGCCAGGAGAGCGACTAGCTCTGGTGCACCATTTTATGTCTCAAATAAAGCAATGTGATTGAAATACTGTAGACTTGAGTAAGTGTGACCTTAGTCTCTTTATTCTGACTCCAGAGTGCTGGCACAGCATGGGAGGCCTGCTTATATGCAGTGCTCCCAAGGAATGCTGAGATCCCTTGGGACTCCAACAGATGTGCCCTCTGGTGGTGGTAGAATGCTGGTTACAAGGTGTTGCATACATAACATCACTCCACCACCCATCCCCCAAAGTCAATAGTACACTTATTTACTGGGTGAGACGATCTGAGGCTTTCCGCTCCCTAATCGATCGTCTTGGTACAAACACAAGTGCAGGTGAGTTGGTTGGGCCTTCGCTGGGCTGCTGCGCAGCTGGCCTTGCTGGGCTGCTGGGGATGATGAGTTCAGCTTCGTGGATTTTCTTCCAATTCAGTTTTTCTAACCTACTCAAGGTTTGAGTAGATGTTAATTGGGTTGGCCTCCTGTAACCATTGTGTAGGCCCTTGGTTTGTTTTGGGTTCCCTAGTTTTCTGAAGGTCTGCATAATTTCCTTCCATCGTGTAAACATGGGGAAGACAATAGTCCGATAATGGCTGTGAGTCAGTCCCACAGTTTTCAAGCAAGTGCTCTCCCATTGGCTTGAAAGCCCCATGCTTCAGGCTGACTCTGTCCCACCATTGGCCCTCTGGTATCCTCCCCCGTCCAATCACTGCTCTGCCAAGGTCAAACTGTATCAGTTTCAATTCACAGCACAGACTGATCCCACAGCCCTTTTCCTTCTGGGTAAAATGAGGGGGTTTTCATCCTCCCCTACAGTGGTGAAGGTGTGTACCCTGTACATTTCTGCCTCCTCGGTTCGCATCTCTAGTTCAGTTTGATCCGCCATGGATTGGTCTTCCTCTGCAACATGGTGGTTTGCAAGGTTTGCAACTCATCTGCACATTCGCTGGAGGTGTCCCATTGTTCCACAGACTTTGCACGCACAGTGTTTGAAGCGGCATTGATGGGCTCAATGATCACCTCTGCAGTGCCAACAAGGTGTTAATTGCTTCGTAGTCACACTTGATGGCGGACTCTGAGTCATCTGAGGTCATGCAGCTGCATGCGTGTATGTTCTGCCCTATGCATTCCTGCCTGAAAACGACGTTACTTTGTGTCAGTACTTGCCGATGCATCTTTATGCTGCAAAATTTGTTTGGTGTTATCGCTGGTGGACATAAATGCCTGGGCTATCGTTATGGCTTTGCTCAGGTTCGGTGTTTCAACAGTCAATAGTTTGCAAAGGATAACCTCATGGCCAATGCCAAGTACAAAAAAGTCTCTTAGCATTTGCTCCAGGAATCCACCGAATTCACAATGTCCTGCAAGGCGCCTTAGTTTGGCGACGTAGCTCGCCACTTCCTGGCTTTCAGACCGTTGACATGTGTAAAATCGATACCTTGCTATCAGATCGCTCTCCTTCGGATTTAGGTGCTCCCGGACCAGCGTACACAGTTCTTCATACGATTTGGTTGTTGGTTTCACCGGAGCAAGAAGATTCTTCATGAGGCCATAGGTTGTTGCCCTGCAGACGGTGAGGAGGATCGCCCTTCGTTTGGCAGCGTTCTCATTCCCTTCCAGCTCGTTGTCAAGTCGCTTCACAAAGGCTTCCCAATCCTCACCTTCTGAGAATTTCTCCAGGATACCAACAGTTCTCTGCATTTTCGCGTGATGGTTCGTTATCTATTACTCATCACCTGTTGTTATGTCTCAAATAAAGTAATGTGACTGAGTACTGTAGACTTGAGTAAATGTGACCTTAGTCTCTTTGTTCTGACTTCAGAGTGCTGGAACAGCAAGGGAGGCCAGCTTATATGCAGTGCTCCCAAGGGATGCTGGGATCCTTTGGGACTCCAACAGATGCACCCTCTGGTGGCGGTAGAATGCTGGTTACAAGGTGTTGCATACATAACACACCACAGCCGGGATATTGTTCGGGCCCACAGTCTTTGCTGTGTCCAGTGAACTTAGCCACTTCTCAATATCACTAGGCGTGAACTGAATTGTTTGGACACTGGTATCTATGATGGTAGGGCCCTCGGGAGGAGGCCAAGCAGGATCATCCACTCGACATTTTAAGTATATAATGATTGAAAAGTTCTGGCGTACACAGTGACAAAATTTGCATTAATCTTCTTTCTCACTCTCACCTTTGCTGCTCTGTTGCCAGTAAGAGAATGAGATACATTTTGTGCTGCTCTGTAGTAATAAAACTGTACCTAAGAACATAAAACATAAGAATTAGGAACAGGAGTAGGCCATCTAGCCCCTCGAGCCTGCTCCACCATTCAAAATGATCATGGCTGATCTGGCCGTGGATTCAACTCCACTTACCCGCCCGCTCCCCATAACCCTTAATTCCCTTATTGGTTAAAAATCTATCTATCTGTGATTTGAATACATTCAATGAGCTAGCCTCAACTGCTTCCTTGGGCAGAGAATTCCACAGATTCACAACCCGCTGGGAGAAGAAATTCCTTCTCATCTTGGTTTTAAATTGGCTCCCCCGTATTTTGAGGCTGTGCCCCCTAGTTCTAGTCTCCCCGACCAATGGAAACAACCTCTATGCCTCTATCTTGTCTATCCCTTTCATTATTTTGAATGTTTCTATAAGATCACCCCTCATCCTTCTGAACGCCAATGAGTAAAGACCCAGTCTACTCAATCTATCATCATAAGGTAACCCCCTCATCTCTGGAATCAGCCTAGTGAATCGGCTCTGTACCCCCTCCAAGGCTAGTATATCCTTCCTTAAGTAAGGTGACCAAAACTGCACGCAGTACTCCAGGTGCGGCCTCGCCAATATCCTGTACAGTTGCAGCAGGACCTCCCTGCTTTTGCACTCCATCCCTCTCGCAATGAAGGCCAACATTCCATTCGCCTTCCTGATTACTTGCTGCACCTGCAAACTAACTTTTTGGGATACATGCACAAGGACCCCCAGGTCCCTCTGCACCGCAGCTTGTTGTATTTTCTCCCCATTCAAATAATATTCCCTTTTACTGTTTTTTTTTCCAAGGTGGATGACCTCAGATTTTCCGACATTGTATTCCATCTGCCAAATCTTAGCCCATTCACTTAACCTATCTAAATCTCTTTGCAGCCTCTCTGTGTCCTCTACACAACCCGCTTTCCCACTAATCTTTGTGTCATCTGCAAATTTTGTTACACTACACTCTGCCCCCTCTTCCAGGTCATTTATGTATATTGTCAAACAGTTGTGGTCCCATCACCGATCCCTGTGGCACACCACTAACTACCGATCTCCAACCCGAAAAGGACCCATTTATCCCGACTCTCTGCTTTCTGTTAGCCAGCCAATTCTCTATCCATGCTAATACATTTCCTCTGACTCCGCGTACCTTTATCTTCTGCAGTAACCTTTTGTGTGGCACCTTATCGAATGCCTTTTGGAAATCTAAATACACCACATCCATCGGTACACCTCTATCCACGATGCTCGTTATATCCTCAAAGAATTCCAGTAAATTAGTTACACATGATTTCCCCTTCATGAATCCATGTTGCGTCTGCTTGATTGCACTATTCCTATCTCGATGTCCCGCTATTTCTTCCTTAATGATAGCTTCAAGCATTTTCCCCACTACAGATGTTAAACTAACCGGTCTATAGTTACCTGCCTTTTGTCTGCCCCCTTTTTTAACAGAGGCGTTACATTAGCTGCTTTCTAATCCGCTGGTACCTCCCCAGAGTCCAGAGAATTTTGGTAGATTATAACGAATGCATCTGCTATAACTTCTGCCATCTCTTTTAATACCCTGGGATGCATTTCATCAGGACCAGGGGACTTGTCTACCTTGAGTCCCATTAGCCTGTCCAGCACTACCTCCCTAGTGATAGTGATTGTCTCAAGGTCCTCCCTTCCCACATTCCTGTGACCAGCAATTTCTGGCATGGTTTTTGTGTCTTCCACTGTGAAGACCGAAGCAAAATAATTGTTTAAGATCTCAGCCATTTCCACATTTCCCATTATTAAATCCCCCTTCTCATCTTCTAAGGGACCAACATTTACTTTAGTCACTAAGCTAAGTGGCAGCTTAGGTCTAGTGCTGAGTGAATCCAGTTGCAATAAATTGTAAGCTTATTGAGGTTACAGGTTCTCCACTCCTCAATGATCCATCACACATGACTGCCCTGAACTTCGAAACCTGCTTCTGTGATTAGGGAGGCAGGAACTGGTTAATATAATTGTGGTAAAGGCACCTGAGCAGGTTAATGCTGCACCATGAACCAGTGGGACTGAGGTAGTAACCTGTTAACCCAATAATCCAGTTTCACTGGAAGTAAAAAAGGAATTTCAGAATGGATCAATTTCTCACACACACGTACCACAAGCTAGTTATGGAGCAGAATTGGGAGCGAGTATGTGGCACAGGCGACCTAATCGAAGAATGGACGCCAAAACAAACACATAGCTCAATCACATGTCCAGCCACTCCCTGAGAGAAGGGGGAAAATAGCGTACATATCAAAGCCCTAGAATTCCCCGGATTGTGGATGGAGGTCTAACATCGCAGAGTGAAGAGAAGGACCCCTAGAGTTAAAGAGCTTCGGTATCCTACAAATCATGACTTGTCCCAACAGGTATAGAGAACATCGCCAATGAACTACAGGAGCACAGTATGGAGGTTAATGGGCTGATAGTTACAACCATTAAACTCTGAGCAAATTGTGCAATGAGTTTAATGATGGAATTTGCTGGCTGGGCTTTGACACTCCCTTCAAACTGAGGCAAAACAAGATAATTTTGGAAACATTCAGCAGGTTAGACCGCAATGTGGAGAGAAAAGGGGTGAAATGTCAGAACCAAAAGCTGTTGCAGTTAAACAGCATTAAAAAGCAACAGAACAAACAGAAGAGGGAGAAAAAAAACAAAGAAACGTGTACACACACGCGCAAGCACGCATACATGCATACCTGCACCCAACATACGTGCAAGCGCACATACATGCATATCCGCACCCATGTGTACACACACACACACGCACGCAAGCACGCATACATGCGTACCCATACCCATGTGTACACACGCACGCACACACAAGCGTGCATAGATACATACCCACACCCATGTGTAAACACACACAAGCGTGCCTACATGCATACCCATGTGTACACACACATGCACACACAGGCGTGCATACATACTTACCCACACCCATGTGTACACACACATAAGTGCACATAAGCACACATACATGCATAGCCACACCCATGTGTACACACACGCGTGCACACACAAGTGCGCATACATACATACCCACACCCACGTGTACATGCACATGCAAGCGTGCATACATGCATACTCACACCCATGTGTACACACACGCATGCACACACACACACATGGCTGAAGTGAACTTAACATGAGGCAATAGGAGGCATAATGAGAAAAATTAAAGACATTTACAAGTCACAGAGGACGTTTGAAGAGCTGAGCAGGTTTGGGGGGTGGGCAGGTAGAAATGGAAGACCAAGAAACTGGCAAAGCGGAGTAGGGTCCAGCAGGCCAGAAACCTAGGAGAAGAAAGGTAGGTCAATATCAAAGGTACAGACTGCCCCGACTTCTCAGTGTTGTGACAGGGGCACCAGCCTGCCTTCCAGCATCTGCAGTTGTTTGCTTTTTGTTTACTTGCTAGTCTTTCCTCTTTCCTCATTGGCAGAGGGATTTAACAATGTTGTCCTCTTGGTCATGGATTCTGAATTGCTAGCACAAGTAATCAGGACATTTTCAATGGCTGTGGCATACGGATTGGAAGACCCAAAAACATCAACAACTTGCATTCGTATAGCATCTTTAATGTAGTAAAGCGTCCCAAGATGCTTCACAGGAGATTTATAAAACAAAATTTGGCATTGAGCTACATGAAATAATAGGGCAGGTGACCAAAAGCTTGGTTACAGAGGTAAGTCTTAAGCATCTTAAAGGAGGAGAGAGAAGCAGAGAGATTTAGGGAGGGAATTCCAAAGTTAAGGCCTAGGAACTGGAGGCACAGCCACCAAAGGTAGAGCAATGAAAAGTGGGGATGTACAAGAGGCCAGAATTGGAGGAGCAAAGGGTTGTTGTGCAGAAGGAGATTACAGAGATAAGGAGGGACGAGGCCATGGAACGATTTGAAAAGAAGGATAAGAATGATAACATTGAGGTGTTGTTGGACTGGGTGCCATTGTAGGTCAGTGAGCACAGGGGTGATGGGTGAACAGGATTTGTTACGAGTTAGGATACGGGCAGCGAGTTTTGGATGAGCTCAAGTTTATGGAGTGTGGAAGGTGGGAAGCTGGGCAGGAGAGCGTTCGAAAAATCACGTCTGGAGGTAACAAAGGCATGGACCAGGGGAACTCGGAGCAGACTGCAGCTCACAGACGCTCCTTTGGGGCATTCCACTGAAAATAAGAGAAAGTTTGTTTGTTCTCTGCTCCTAAGGAAGTAAACGTCCTTATAATTAAAGATAATCAATCCCCTGGGCAAAACAAATCCCTGAAACAGGCAGACTAAACGTGTGACAAACTGCAGCACAACCATAACTTACCTGTCAGTGAAGGACCTGGTGTATTCAATGAAGTCCAGACTGTCTGGGACTGTGTTGTAGTAAATTCTTTTTGATGTTCTACCTCGCCTTCCTGGTGTGTAAGAGAAGGTGTAACGTCACTGGTGAACTCTGTTGCACCAGAAAATTCAACTTCCCTGTTTAAAGTGATCACACATTATTAAAATAGAACATCAATATCTGTGACCCCAAAGCGAGTCCTACTGGTCGATGTGCTGCAGATCATTTCCACGTTTCAACTTGAGATACGTATTGCACAACCTTGGTCAACAGAAGCGCTGAGAGAGGGTATAGAATTATAGGAAAGGGCTTACACAAATGCACAGAATAGCGGAGATCCCGCAGGCTGGGAGAGATATAAAGAACAGCAGAGGGATACAAAAAAATTAGTAAGAGCTACGGAAAGGGGATATGAGAAAAAACTTGCAAGGGACATCAAGGACAACACTAAAAGGTTTTACGTGTAATTTAGAGAAAGAGGGCGGCTAAGGATAATGTGGGCCCCTTAAAGACAGATGCAGGTGATATCTTAACTGAAAATAAGGAAAGGGCAGACTTGATAAATGATTACTTTGCATTGGTCTTGACAGTAGAGGATGAGGATAAAGTACCAGAGATATAAGGAAAACTAAATATAAATCAAGGGG
Source organism: Pristiophorus japonicus (assembly GCF_044704955.1). Lineage (NCBI taxonomy): Eukaryota > Metazoa > Chordata > Chondrichthyes > Pristiophoridae > Pristiophorus > Pristiophorus japonicus. Next base: position 133,011,098 of record NC_091987.1, read on the forward strand.
AGAAACTTACTTGATTGAAAACAAGGTAAAAAATGGTAACGGAGAAAATATTGAGACTGAAGATTTAAGAGTTTTGGATGGGCTCACAGAGAGTGCAAGGTGGAAGGCCGGCCAGGAGTGCCTTGGAATAGTCAAGCCTACAGGAATCAAAGAAAAGGATCATAAGGGTCATCCTTCTGCTACAGGAAGCAGCTTTATCTGGCAGATTTGCTTAATTATGATGTTACAAAGTAAATGAGGCCACACACATTTCGGGGCCAGAGTTCCATCAGTATAAAAGATGACCAAAAGAAACCTCTTGGGATTCTTCTTCCTCTTCACTGTCTTCACATCAGTAGTGCAAGAATGGATTCAACCATGGTCATGTTGCAGTGGAGTTAGAACTTTGCCGGAAAGTGGCAATGAGTTTATCTAATTGTGCCAAAGTCAAGCTTAAACTCATGGTCATGGCTGAAGAGATGACCTAGAAGGAACGTTTCTGATTCAATGAGTGCACGCTCACTGCTTTTGCAGTCTGGTTAACTATCTAAAGTGGGAAGTGGGGCGTTTCAATGAACCATAGCCACCAGTGCCAAACTGAAGATCTTATAAAATGGGAAGAACTTTATAAAAAATGAATGTGGGCTAGTGATGCTGGAGCCATTATTGATCAAATAAGTAGCACCAGAACACTGAATGGATCTGAACCCATGAGTGAACCAGCCCATCACCTGTCAATGGTGGCATATGATACGTTACCAACTGAACATCCTGTCAGCAACTTTGGCCAAAAGAAGTTGTCGTGATCACAAAATTGGATTTCCCATTTTGTGTACATGCGACTAACTTTTTTTTTGCTTAACATTAATTTCACCCCATTTTCATCTACATAGCAAGATCGTGTAACAGGTGAACTCTCTCCCTCACCGTGCGTTACACCTGGGCAGTTCAGGGGTCAATTGTGGATTGGTCGTTTCCAAAAAAGGGGGATTTGGAGTCTCAATAGGATTATGAAAGTCTTTCCAACCATTGCTGGCTTAGAAAATGTTCACTAAGGCTCAGTTATAACTGATGTTGACTGCATTGGACAACATTAAGGTATTTGTGTAACAATTAGTAATGGGGACATTAAAGGGGATGACACAGAGGGAGACATCTGTAGCCCAGAGAGTGCTTGAATGCAAACATCTTAAAATAGCTTCCCATTAATGTACAATTCTCATTTCCTGTATCCATTCCATTAGTTAAGTTGGATTTTTGATGTGTGGAGATTAGAAGAAAAGGAAAACATAAATTCTACTGTTTTTTAAAAAAACTGCTAAAGTACATTATGGTTTTTAATCCAGTTTACCTCCCAGAATTAGCTGCGATTCCTTTCATTTATCACTGTGGTTATTTCAGCTCACTCAAAGACCATCTCATACAAGCTATCATCAGAATATTGTAGCAAACAAGGTTGGACATTAAGACCTCGCATAGCAGTGCATAGTGCATATGAAGATCTCTCGCTTTACGTTCCCAGTGCACAATCCTACAAGGAACTGAAGGTGAGGCAGGCTCCTGCATCCATTCCATTTAAACTTCAAACCACGGGTGCTCCCAGCTCCTAGCTCCCAGTCCGTTTGGATCAGTGGTAACACTCTCATCTCTAAGAAGGATGTGGGTTGAAGCCCCAATCCAGTACTTGAGTACATAGGGTAATAATTCCTCTGTGCCCAAATATGGGCAGGCAGGGAACCATTCTTGCGCCTGAATGGATAGGCCCAAGACGCACCTAATATTATGCTGGGGCCTCATTAAAATTGAACCGGCAAGCTGCGGACACCTAATGGAAGTCCCCAGGCAGCTTGTCGGAGAAGAGGCCTCAAAGGCTGCAGACAAGTCCATAAAGGCGATTGGGTGGGAGGGTGCTGGTGGCTGGGAGAGGGGTGCCTAGCGGCAGCAATCAGAAGAATCAGGATTATGATTGGGGGGGTTGGGGTGAGCGATGGTCGGCAGCGGTCCACGTTTTAACTTGGGGTCAGGAGGAACCCTCCTACTTCTGGCTCCATATTCAGGGAAGTATGGCTTCAGATAGACCTGATTTTCCTGAATGCAGCCAGCGCCGGGTGCCTCAAGACAAATCAGTATTGCCAAGGGGGCCCAAATAGGCTAGGCCCCTTATTGGCATATGTGGAGGACCTAACGCCTGTGTGAGGCATGAGCCCTGACTCCTATTATTTTCCTATACCAATATGGTGGGCGGCGCATTTCCGGCTCGTAATAAGCGTGTGCTTCCTGCCCGCTATATTGAAGGGTTAGGTGCCTGTTTAGCGTCCAAAAAATGGGTGGGCGCCATGCAATTTCTCGGCCATAATCCAGGCTGATTCTCCAGTGCAGTACTGTACTGAGGGAGTGTTGCTTTGTTGGAGGTCCCATCTTTCAAATGAGGCATTCAGATAGACTCCAAAATTCCATGGCAGTAGCTAAAGAGCAGGGTGTTGACGTTAAAGATTCTGTTGCACTGTGAGTAAGCGAGTTCTCCACCATTCACTCCTCAACAAACACCAGCAAGCTGTTATTAACTGGTTATTTATCTCATTTGCTGTTTGTGAGATCTTGCTTTGTGCATTTTCGGTTGCCATTTTGCCTACACAACAGTGACTACACTTAAAAGGTAATTGGATTCGACATGCTTGCTTTGGGATTCCTGAGGATGTGATAAGGTGCTCTATAAATGTCACTCTTTACCCAGAGGTCCCTGTGTGGCTTTTAAGCATCTTCCAGTGTACTGTCAAAAGCTAACCACAGCCTTAAAAAGTGTGTTAGTGTACATTTGTTGTAGGGCTGGTTTGATAAACCAGAATTAGAGACTATTTCATAGCTAGTTATTATTCACATCATCCTTCCACACACAGCTGGCTGCTGCCCATTGGGAATGCTGGGATTTAGTGGGACATTAAATGGACGAGGTGTGAGGGGTATATTTTATATAGTGTTTTCCTTTGCACACAGGATTGCTGTTGTATCTGATATTCCTGCGACAGACTTCGAAGGTAGTCCGGGGGTCACGTTAGTACAGTGCACCTCAGACTGGGAGAACGCTAATCAAAGGCGCTGCACTGAATGAATAAATCCGACTTTATTGTACACACGCAGAACCAAGGCTCAATTTTTAACACGCTGGGGGGGGCGGGGAGAAATTAAGAAAACAAGAATGCAGACAGTCAGCAGCAACCTCCATCTGGTAAGGGCCCTGCCCCTTGAGCACAGATGCAAGGAAGGTTGTGGAGAGAGAATAGCAAAATGACAAACCACTGCTCATATGGGGTAGGGAAGTGAGGAAGATCGGCCAGGCTTCCTGCTCCTAATCACCATCTAGTGGATGCTGCTGGAAAGAGCACACGTATGAGTGCCGAGTGAGTGATGCCTCTTACAGTTGAATTGCCTGCCAACATTGTAGCATCCCAGAGTCACACATGAAGAATGGCTCCTTGGGCAATTACTGGAGGCTTAGATATATTTCACTTATTTTGTAGAGTGGGAGCCTGGATTTGGGTTCTGTGTTTTTTTGGTCAGATTTTTACCTTTGTGTAATGTAAATCCGAAGCAACAAACAAAACGTAACAGGATGCCTTGTGTTTTTTTTCCCCACAGAGACGCCTTGAAATTGTGGAGAAATATTACCCAAATGGACAAAAGTTTCTCACCAGGTTCCCAGATGGAACCGGTAATGTTTTGTATCCAATAATCATCTCAGCTGTTAACGTGTAATGTCAAAAAAATGTGTTATGTCACCATGCGCCCTGCAGTTAGTTACAACCCATGATTTATAGGGCAGGTGTTAGCTGTGGCAGCAGGTTGTGGGTTCAAGTCCCACTCCAGAGATTGGAACACAAATCTAGGCTGACCTCTAATTCAGTACCAAGGAAGTGCTGCACTGTTGGTCTTTCGGATGAGACATTAAACTGAGGCCCCTGTCTGCCCTCTCCGTTGGATGTAAAAGATCCCATGGCAAGAGCAGGGAAGTTGTCCCCGGTGTCCTGGCCAATATTTATCCCTCAACCAACATCACTAAAACAGATTATCTGGTCATTATCACATTGCTGTTTGTGACATGTTTGCTGTGTGCACATTTCCTAGATTATGTCTTGAGGTCATGAAAGGTGTTATATAAATGAAAGTCTTTCTTTCACAATGAGTACCATCTCCCTGTACTGATGAATCATAGAGGCTGGAGACGGTTTACATTGGAAATCATAGAAACTTACAGCACAGTATCAGGCCATTCAGCCCATCAAGTCATTACCAGCATTGAACCCCTACCCCCACACAAAACCATCAAGTCTAATCCCTCTCTCCTCGTTTTAATATTCCACTTATCTTTTGCGAACAGTAGCATAATGGTTATGTTACTGGACAAGTAATTCAGAGGCCTGGACTAATGATCCAGAGATGTGAGTACAAATCCCACCAAGGCAGCAGGGGAATATAAATTCAGTTAATTAAATAAATCTGGAATAAAAATGGTGACCATGAAACTATCGGATTGTCATAAAAACCCATCGATTCACTAATGTCCTTTAAGGGGGCCGATTAGGGACTAAAATGGAGACCTACACATGGAGGCAGAAGGCATGGCTGAGGTACTAAATGAGTACTTTGCACCTGTCTTTACCAAGGAATAAGATGCTGCCAAAGTCATAGTGAAAGAGGAGACACTGGATGGGATAAAAATTGATAGAGGAGATACGAGAAAGACTGGCTGTACTTAAGTAGATACGTCACCAGGACCGGATGGGATGCATCCTAGGATGCTGAGGGAAGTAAAGATGGAAATTGCAGAGGTACTGGCCGTAACCTTCCAATCCTCCTTAGATACTGGGGTGGTGCCAGAGGACTGGAGAATTGCAAATGTTTCACCCTTGTTCAAAAAAGGCTAAACCCAGCAACTACAGGCCAGTCAGTTTAACCTTGGTGGGGGGGAAGCATTTAGAAATGATAATCCAGGACAAAATTAACAATCACTTGGATGGCATCAAACAGGAAATTAGGGATGCGTGCAATAAAGATACAGCAGTCATCATGGGTGACTTTAATCTACATATCGATTGGGCTCAACAAACTGGTAGCAATACGATGAAGGAGGATTTCCTGGAGTGTATAAGCGATGGTTTTCTAGACCAATATGTCGAGGAACCAACTAGAGAGCTGGCCATCCTAGACTGGATGTTGTGTAATGAGAGAGGATTAATTAGCAATCTTGTTGTGCGAGGCCCCTTGGGGAAGAGTGACCATAATATGTTAGAGTTCTTCATTAAGATAGAGAGTGACATAGTTAATTCAGAGACGAGAGTCCTGAACATAAAGAAAGGTAACTTCGACGGTATGAGACATGATTTGGCTAGGATAGACTGGCGAATGATACTTAAAGAGTTGACGGTGGATAGGCAATAGCAGACATTTAATGATCACATGGATGAACTTCAACAATTGTACATCCCTATCTGGCGTAAAAAATAAAATGAGGAAGGTGGCTCAACCGTGGCTTACAAGGGGAATTAGGGATAGTATTAAATCCAAGGAAGAGGCATATAAATTGGCCAAAAAAAGCAGCAAACCTGAGGACTGGGAGAAATTTAGAATTCAGCAGAGGAGGACAAAGGGTTTAATTAGGAGGGTGAAATAGAATATGAGCTTGCCGGGAACATAAAAACTGACTGCAGAAGTTTCTACAGATACATGAAGAGAAAAAGGTTAATGAAGACAAATGTCCCTTACAGTCAGAATCAGGTGAATTTATAATGGGGAACAAAGAAATGGCAGACCAATTGAACAAATACTTTGGTTCTGTCTTCATGAAGGAGGACACAAATAACCTTCCAGAAATACTAGGGGACCGAGGGTCTAGCGAGAAGGAGGGACTAAAGGAAATCCTTGTTAGTCAGCAAATTGTGTTCGGAAAATTGATGGGATTGAAGGCCGATAAATCCCCAGGGCCTGATAGTCTGCATCCCAGAGTACTTAAGGAAGTGGCCCTAGTAATACTGGATGCATTGGTGGTCATTTTCCAACATTCTATAGACTCTGGATCAGTTCCTATGGACTGGAGGGTAGCTAATGTAACCCCACTTTTTAAAAAAGGAGGTGGAAAGAAAATAGGGTATTATAGACTGGTCAGTCTGACATCAGTGGTGGGGAAAATGTTGGAACCAATTATTAAAGATGTAATAGCAGCGCATTTGGAAAGCAGTGACAGGATTGGTCCAAGTCAATATGGATTTATGAAAGGAAAAGCATGTTTGACAAATCTTCTAGAATTTTTTGAGGATGTAACTCGTAGAGTGGAGAAGGGGGTGCGAGTGGATGTGGTGTATTTAGACTTTCAAAAGGCTTTTGACAAGATCTCACAAAAGAGATTAGTGTGCAAAATTAAAGCACATGGTATTGGGGGTAATGTATTGACGTGGATAGAGAACTGGTTGGCAGACAGGAAGCAAAGAGTAGGAATAAACTGTCATGTATGGCTACTGTTGGTACTATCACAAGGTGTGCCATCAGAGGGTATAGCAGTTGGAGACTTGTAGGTTACCTATACAGGTGTGCCTGGCCTAGTATAAAAGGCAGGCCACCAGGTGTGATCCTCACTCTGGAGTTAACAAATAAAGGACTAAGGTCACTACAGTTCAAGTACAACACATTGCCTCGTGGAGTCATTATTAGAGCATCCAAGGACACAACAATTGGCGACGAGATTACGAACTTTCATGCGAAAATGGCTACCCTTGGTACGTTGCAGCAGTTCGCCGATGGTGATGATTGGGACGCCTTTGTGGAGAGGCTCAACCACTTCTTCATAGCAAATGACCTGGTAGGAGACGACCCGGCCACATTGGCTGATAAGCGCAGAGCTATCTTGTAACCAGTTGTGGGCCCACCGTCTATGGCCTCGTCAGGGACTTGCTGGCACCAGCGAAGACAACGACCAAGATGTACAAGGAGCTCATTGTAAAGTCCTGTCCCCTCAGTACAGATTCACTCGAGGCATGTAGTGAAGTCAAGGTCACTCTGGACCTGCACCTTTATTTCACAGCTCTGGAATGCTGCATTTGCCTGAGACCTGACCTTATATACCTGTCTCTTGCAAGTGCACCCCTGGTGGTAAGGTATGCTGGTTGTTACAGGTCATATCTTATTACAGTCATGTATAGCATGTTAGGATACAGTTATATATAATAATGTAAGATACATGACATCACCCACCCCCAAGATCTTATTGTCTTTATAGGTTCAGTCTCTCAGGTGGTCTACGCTCTCGCGTGGAGCATCTGAGTTGTGATTCAGTTGTTTGCCTTGGTGTCTGTTTTTCTTTGGGTGTGGTTGCTGGTATCTCGCCTGGGCTGTCTGTTTCGATTGGTGTGATTGTTGTTGACTCGCCTGGGCTGTCTGTTGGGATTGCCCTTTCCTCAGGTTGTTCCCTCTGTCTGTCCACCAGGTGTGGTGTGAGTTCCACATTGTAGTCTGCCTCTGGTTCCGCAGTGTTGTTGGTAAATCTGCTTTTGACTTGGTCTACATGCCTCCGGCAGATTTTGCCATTGTCCATTTATACTACCAGTAGTCTGTTTCCTTCCTTGCCCATTACTGTCCCTGCAAGCCATTTGGGACCCCTGCCATAGTTTAGTACAAACACTTTGTCCCCTATCTCATTCCATCTCCCCCTCGAATTTCTGTCATGGTACTCAGTCAGCTTACAGCGCTTTGCCTCAATGATTTCGTGCATGTCTGGGAGGATTAATGAGAGCCTTGTTTTTAAAGCCCTTTTCATCAACAGTTGCGCGGGGGGGATCCCAGTCAATGAGTGCGGACGAGATCTGTATGCCAGCAGCAGTCGCGACAGGCGATCCTGCAGCGTGGGACCTTGGATTTTAAGCATGCCTTGTTTAATGATTTGCACTGCTCTCTCCGCCTGGCCGTTGGAGGCCGGCTTGAACGGTGCCGTCTTGACGTGATTTATGCCGTGGTCAATTATAAAGTCTTGGAATTCTGCGCTGGTGAAGCATGGACCATTGTCACTGACCAATATGTCAGGGATTCCGTGCATTGCAAACATGGTTGCGAGGCTCTCCACAGTGGTGGAGGTTGTGCTCGAGTTTAAAATGGTGCATTCGATCCACTTTGAAAATGCACCTACAACTACGAGGAACATTTTACCCATGAATGGGCCCGCATAGTCTACGTGCACCCGCGACCACGGTTTGGTAGGCCAGGACCAGGGGCTCAGTGGAGCCTCCCTGGGGGCATTGCTGAGTTGGGCACAAATGGTGCACCTTTGGACGCAGAGCTCCAAGTCCGCGTCAATACCAGGCCACCAGACGTGGGATCTGACTATGGCCTTCATGAGAACGATCCCCGGGTGCTCGCGGTGGAGCTCCCGGACAAATGCCTCTCTGCCTCGCAGAGGCATGACTACTCGGCTGCCCCACATCAGGCAGTCTGATTGTAGTGATAGCTCATACATGCACCTGTGAAAGGGTTTTAATTCCTCGGGGCAGGCATCGCGAGCCTCTGCCCAGTCACCGGTTAGGACACATCTTTTTACTAAGGATAACGTGGGGTCACTGGCCGTCCAGGCTCTGATTTGGCGAGCCGTCATGGGCGAACCTATGGACACAAAGGCATTGATTGCCATGACTATCTCACAGTCCTGTTCATCAGACCCTTCCGTGGTCACCAGGGGTAGCCTGCTGAGCACGTCGGCACAGTTGTCTGTGCCTGGTCTGTGCCTTATGGTATAGTCGTAGGACGCCAGCACGAGTGCCCACCGTTAAATTCACGCCGAGGCGTTGGCGTTTATTGCCTTGCTCTCGGATAGGAGTGACGTGAGGGGCTTTTGGTCGGTTTCTAACGCGTACTTGGACCTGAAAAGGTATTGGTGCATCTTTTTGACACCGTACACGCACACGAGCGTCTCCTTCTCTACCATTCCGTACCCGCGCTCCGCCCGCGAAAGTGACCTGGAGGCATAAGCTATGGATTGTAATTTGCCCGCACTATTGACATGTTGCAAAACTTACCCGACCCCATACGCTGACGCATCGCATGTGAGAACTAGCTTTTTACCTGGGTCAAAGAAAGTCAAAACACTGTTGGAACACAGAAGGTTGCATGCCTTATTGAAGGCGCGTTCCTAGGCGTCCCCCCAAAACCAATCGCACCCCTTCCTGAGTAGCACGTGGAGAGGCTCCAGCAGCATGCTTAAGTTCTGCATAAAGTTCCCAAAGTAATTGAGTAGCCCGAGAAAGGGGCGCAGTTCTGAGACATTCCGGGGCCTGGGTGCCAGGCGAATTGCTTCTGTTTTGAACTCTGTTGAGCGGATTCCATCAGCGGCAATCCTTCTGCCCAAAAATTCAACCTCGGGTGCGAGAAACAGGCACTTGGATTTCTTGACTCGTAGGCCTACCCGATCCAACCGCTTTAGTACTTTCTCCAAATTACGGAGATGGGAGTCGGTGTCCCTGCCCGTGATAAGTATGTCGTCTTGAAACACCACCATCCCCAGGATGGACTTGAGCAGACTCTCCATGTTGCGCTGGAATATGGCAGCTGTCGACCTGATGCCGAATGGGCATCGGTTGTACATGAAAAGGCCTCGATGTGTGTTGATGGTGGTGAGTAGCTTGAATTCCTCGGTCAATTCTTGTGTCATATACGCAGATGTGAGGTCTAATTTTGAGAAAAGTTTACCTCCAGCCAATGTGGCAAATAAGTCCTCTGCTCTGGGCAGCGGGTACTGGTCCTGTAGGGAGACTCTGTTTATGGTAGATTTGTAGTCCCCACAGATTCGTACGGATCCATCAGACTTCATGACTGGGACGATGGGACTTGCCCAGTCGCTAAATTCCACAGGTGATATAATGCCTTCTTGCAGAAGCCTGTCTAGTTCGTGTTCAATCTTTTGCCTCATCACATAGGGTACAGCTCTGGCCTTGTGATGGACCGGTCTAGCATCCTGTGTGATGTAGATTTTGACTTTGGCCCTTTTGAAAGTGCCCACACCTGGCTGAAAGAGATGTTCAAATCGCTTTATAACTGTTGAGCAGGAGGTCCGTTCCTCTAATAACATGGCATGGACATCAGCCCATTTCCAGTTTAGTTTTGCCAGCCAGCTTCTCCCCAGCAGTGCTGGGGGGTCTCCGGGGACAATCCACAGGGGAAGTCAGTTCACTGTCCCTTTGTGTGTGACAGAGAGCATGGCGCTGCCGAGGACTGGTACGATTTCTTTGGTATAGGTCCTTAGTTTGGTGTCGACCCTTGTGAATTTTGGTCTGTCTCTTTTATGTGGCCACAGTTGCTCAAATTGTTGAGCGCCCATGAGAGATTGACTCGCTCTCGTATCCAGCTCCATGTTGACAGATATCCCTTTGAGTAGGACCCTCATCCTGTTGTAGGAGCAGTGGCCATTGATCGTGTTGACCCGCTGTACATCGGTGTCCCGGGTACTGTCCCCACCATCTTCTGGTCCGCTTTCCAACCCATCCGATTGGTATACCAGCCGAGCTGTCGTTTTTTTGCACTTGCGGGCCAAATGCCCTGTACATTCACAATTTCTGCAAACAGCCTGCTGAAATCGACATCCCCTTGACGACTGCCCACCCCCACACCTCCAGCATAGACCTGTTCCATTGTTCAAAGTGTTCCCAAAGAATGAGCTGTGTCTGGCTGATCTCTCTTGAGCTTCTTTCAGTTTGTAGTTGATTGCTCGCATTGTGGGTTGATGAGGTGTGAACGGCCGTTCCTGTGGCCCTTGATGGCTTCTGCCTGCTGTCGAGAGCCTGTTCTCCCGGTTTTGTCTGTGTGTGGGGGTAGCAGCTTGTTTAGTGCTGTGAACTTCTTGTTCCGATATTTCGTTAGTTGTCATACCTGCATTGCAAATCAACCTCGTTTCTTCTTCTCATACCAAGAATGTCTGTGCAACCAGTGCTGCTGCCTCTAAGGTCAGGTTCTTGGTCTCTATGAGCTTTTGGAATATCCCTGCATGGCCTATTCCTTCAATGAAAAAGTCTCTCAGCATTTCTCTCCTCAATTCATCGGAGAACTCACATAAATCAGCCAACCTCCGAAGTTCCGCCACGAAGTCGGGTATGCTCTGGCCCACACAGCGTATGTAGTTGTAGAACCTGTGTCTGGCCGTGTGTAGGCTGCTCGCTGGCTTCAGGTGGTCTCTTACCAGTGTGCTCAATTCTTCAAACGACTTGCTTGCTGGTTTCTCGGGTGCCAACAGATCCTTCATTAAAGCGTATGTTTTCGAGCCACAACTGGTCAAGGAATGGGCTCTTCTCTTGTCTGCCTTATCGTCGCTTAACCAGTCTTTGGTTACAAAGCTTTGCTGGAGCCTTTCTATAAAGTCCTCCCAATTGTCTCCCGCATTGTACTTTTCATCTGATCTGTTGTTCGCCATTCTGTGGATTCTGTAATCCCGTAAGTCGTCGCCACTGTAAAGTCCTGTCCCCTCAGTACAAATTCACACGAGGCATGTAGTGAAGTCAAGGTCACTCTGGACCTGCACCTTTATTTCACAGCTCTGGAATGCTGCATTTGCCTGAGACCTGTCCTTATATACCTGTCTCTTGCAAGTGCACCCCTGGTGGTAAGGTATGCTGGTGGTTACAGGTCATATCTTATTACAGTCATGTATAGCATGTTAGGATACAGTTATATATAATAATGTAAGATACATGACACTCATAAACCTGATACATGAGCATCTCAAGCCCAAGGAGAACATACTCACAGCGAGACACCAGTTCTACACCCACCGACGGCCCGAAGGCCAGGAAATCGTGAAATACGCCGCAGACCTCAGGAGGCTGGCGGCACCGTGCGAGTTCGGCAACCACCTCAACGAAGCACTGCGGGACATTTTTGTAATTGTAATTGGCCATGAGGGCCTTCTTCATAAGCTCCTTTCGGCAGACATCACAGTCACACGGCAGAAAGCCATTTCCGTGCCAGATATTCATGACCTCGATCTGCGGCTCTAGGCAGATGACTCACCCTTAGGACTCAAACCCAGCAGGTACTGTGCATAGAGTGGCGCCATTTAGAGGCTGGACTGTAGAGCGCGAACCCTCTCAGGGAAGCGAGAACAGGCCCCCAAGTCCCTTAACTCCGCCGAGGGGGGCTAATCAAGTAGCTCCCTGCTGGCGTTGCGGAGGAAATCACAGGGCTCACCAGTGCTGCTTTAAAGACTATGTATGCAAAGGCTGCAGCACAAAGGGCCACCTCCAGCGAATGTGTAAGAAAAATATGACTGCCTGTGTCGATGAAGAGTCTGCAGATGGCCATGAATCCAGCGCGGATTATGAAACGATAGGCAGAGAGGCAGCTCAGCCCCACGATGAGGTATATGGCATGTTTACCTGCACCACCAAGTGTTCTCCGCTGAAGATGGAAGTCGAGATAGATGGCGTTCCAGTCTTCATGGAAGTGGACATGGGGGCGAGTCAGTCAGTAATGAATCAAGAAGCCTTTGAGAGGCTATGGGACAATCAAGCTGAATGACCCAAGTTGGTCCGGTTCAGGCAAACCTGTGCATGTACACCGATGAAATTATCCCAGTCGTTGGTAGTGCGAATATAAAGGTACTCCATGATGGCGCGGTGCACAAGTTACCTCTGTGGATTGTTGCAGGTGATGGACCATTACTGCTCAGCAGAAGGTGGATGGAGAAGATCCATTGGAAGTGGGAAGACTTCAACCCTCCAGCGATCGACGTCCTCCGCGTTCGGAGGTACAGCAATCCCTCACTTGAGGGTGGACGTGGCACCAGAGAGCAGACCAGCACAGCACCTGAGGCACAGACCGCTCAGCACGACTGCGTGGAGATGATCCAGCTGAGATGACCCGAACACGCCTTCCAGGCTCCAGTGGCAGGACTCAGTAGGAAGAAAATCGGATCCAGAGGCGGCTTCCCGGCTTCAATGGGAGAACCCGGGGAGAAGAGGATCACTGCAGTCAACATTGTGGATAGAGGAAAGATGGCGCCCAAACCACGAGGTGATGCGCTGAAGAAAAAGATGGCCGCGGCCAGACCACGAGGTGCAGCGCTGATGGAGCAACACGTGGCACCAAACGGAGAAGAGGATTGGGGTAAAGCAAGCAAGGCTCTCTTAAAGGAGGCCTGCAACCCACTACAATTAAAGGGACAGTTCCACACACTCAAGCAATGTAATAGCAATTGTAAGTTAGAGACAAAATGTGTAACTGATGATCAGAGTTGTGTACATGCAATAAGCAAGGAAAAGTCGTGCGATCATGTAAAATATGTAATTGATGATCAGAGTTGTATACATGCAATGAGCAAGGAAGAGTCGCGTGATCATGTAAAATGTGCAATTGATGATCTGAATTGTATACATGCAACCAGCGAGGAAAAATCACGCGATCGCAATCGGAGCTACAGAGTATCTATCATAAGTAATGAAAAGTTGTGCGATGTAGGATTTGAACTGCACGCAGCCAATGCAGCGGGCAGACACCCATTGGGAGCACACAGGACCAGCGAGCTACCCAATGCTGTAGCCTGCGTCCCGGGGACCAGAGTTATGCACCATGGAGTGTGGCCACAAGCAGCCAACACACACGAGCTGCAGAGCAAGCAACCTCAGCAGGGCAACGGCACCGGTATCGATACCCTGCCCCTGATCGGCTCCACCTCTCAGGCACCCGATGGCACCAACCGCCATGAGCCTGAAAGAGGAGACTGTGCTAATGCGCAGTCCCCAGACCCATCGCCACTAAGGCCATACCCATAAACAAAGGGTCATCTGCTATAGTCACCCCAAAGGGGACTGGGACCAGCCAGGATCCCAAACCAAACAATGCCCAGGCCAGTGAGTCAGCAGTTCCCTGTGCACTGCTAGACAACAGCTCCTCAGGGAGCAGCAGTGACCCAGGGCACAAAGAAAGGACAGGGAGGTCACAGGCATCTGTGAACCTGCCCAGCGCTAGGAACCACGGCATCAGCCCTAAGAGCAGCTTGAGCCAACCGGGTTCCCACTGCCATCACTGGGCACCACGCCGCCACCAGACTGCAGGGACACCATCCAGCAGTTCTGGAACTAAATTGTCCTTACGCACCGGGCAACAGCATCGATAATGTATCTCACCAGTCTAACGTACTTGTCTCACAACGGAACCATAAATGTAATGTAACCTTGTTTATCTGAACTTGAATGTATATGAATGCAATAAGCCTCCGACATAATCTATATGTGCGGGGCGGGGGGGTGGGTGGGAGGGGGGGGCGGTGGAGAATGGAGTGGTCAGAAACGCACACAAATAGCAACCACCAACACTCTACTGCACCAACCACTCACCCAAGATTGAAATGACCTGTCAAGGGTCAATCAGATAGAGCCCAGATAGAGCTAAGCCCAGAGCACAATCAATGCAGAGGCGATTTGAACTAAAAGATTCGGGGAGAGTGATTTCATGTATCCTACATGGTTACTGTTGGTACTATCACAAGGTGTGCCACCAGAGGGCACAGCAGTGGGAGACTTGTAGGTTACATGTACAGATGTGCCTGGCCTAGTATACAAAGCAGGCCACCAGGTGTGATCCTCACTCTGGACTTAGGTCACTACAGTTCAAGTACAACATATTGCCTCGTGGAGTCATTATTAGAGCATCCAAGGACACAACATAAACGGATTATTTTCAGAATGGTAGTCAGTGACTAGTGGGGTACTGCAAGTTTCAGTGCTGGGACCCAAGCTATTTACAATATACATTAATGATTTAGATGAAGGAATTGAATGTTATATCTCCAAGTTTGCAGATGACACCAAGCTGGGTGGCAGTGTGAGCTGTGAGGAGGATGCTAAGAGACTGCAGGGTGTCTTGGACGGGTTAGGTGTATGGGCAAATACATGGCAGATGCAGTATAATGTAGATAAATGTGAGGTTATCCACTTTGGTGCTAAAAACAGGAAGGCAGTTTATTATCTGAATGGTGACAGATTAGTAAAAGGTGAGGTGCAACGAGACATGGATGTCATGGTACATCAGTCATTGAAAGTTGGCATACAGGTACAGCAGGCGGTGAAGAAGGCAAATGGCATGTTGGCTTTCGTAGCGAGAGGATTTGAGTATAAAGAAAAGGAAAAGAAGGTGGAGTGGCGTTGCTGGTTAAAGAGGAAATTAATGCAATAGTAAGGAAGGACATTAGCTTGGATGATGTGGAATCGGTATGGGTGGAGCTGCGGAATACCAAAGGGCAGAAAACGCTAGTGGGAGTTGTGTACAGACCACCAAACAGTAATAGTGAGGTTGGGGACAGCATCAAACAAGAAATTAGGGATGCGTGCAATAAAGGTACAGCAGTTATCATGGGCGACTTTAATCTACATATTGATTGGGCTAACCAAACTGGTAGCAATGCGGTGGAGGAAGATTTCCTGGAGTGTATTAGGGATGGTTTTCTAGACCAATATTTCGAGCAACCAACTAGAGGGCTTTCCATCCTAGACTGGGTATGTGTAATGAGAAAGGACTGATTAACAATCGTTTTGTGCGAGGCCCCTTGGGGAAGAGTGACCATAATATGGTAGAATCTTTTATTAAAATGGAGAGTGACACAGTTAATTCAGAGACTAGCGTCCTGAACTTAAGGAAAGGTAACTTCGATGGTATGAGACGTGAATTGGCTAGAATAGACTGGCGAGTGATACTTAAAGGGTTGACGGTGGATAGGCAATGGCAAACATTTAAAGATCACATGGATGAACTTCAACAATTGTACATCCCTGTCTGGAGTAAAAATAAAATGGGGAAGGTGGCTCAACCGTGGCTAACAAGGGAAATTAAGGATAGTGTTAAATTCAAGGAAGAGGCATATAAATTGGCCAGAAAAAGCAGCAAATCTGAGGATTGGGAGAAATTTGTAATACAGCAGAGGAGGACAAAGGGTTTAATTAGGAGGGGGAAAATAGAGTATGAGAGGAAGCTTGCAGGGAACATAAAAACTGACTGCAAAAGCTTCTATAGATATGTGAAGAGAAAAAGATTAGTGAAAACAAACATACCGTATATACTCGCGTATCCTGCGATCTCGCGTATCATGCGATCTCGCGTATCCTGCGATCTCGCGTATCCTGCGATCTCGCGTATCATGCGACCCCTAAATTTTCGTCCCCAAAACATGATTTTACCATATATCTCATGTATCATGCGAGTCACTTTTTTGAGATCGAATACAGACCTTAACATGAAACATCGAGTGGATTCTGCTGTGAAAGCTGTTCGCGAATCGAACACCGATACAGCAATCGTTCCAGCTGGCTTGACTAGCGTCATTCAGCCACAGCCTCTACTGTGTTTGCGGGTAAAAGAAGCATGGGCTGAGATAGATGGAGCCTCTAATAATGCAGCAAACTTCAGAGGGAGTTGTGGGTGGCGATCTCTAGACCACAGCAAAGATACAGTACAAGCGACAATAGAGGCTGCAATCCAGCCCAGGGGATACCTGCCGAGATTCAGCATGGATACGGTCTGCTTAACAGCCTAACAGCCTAATCTTGGCCAGCACTTCACACCCGCAAATTTTGTATCTCGCGTATCATGCGACCCCCCAAATTGAGGTTACAATTTAGGTCTTCAAAAGTCGCATGATACGCGAGTATATACGGTAGGTCCCTTGCAGTCAGATTCAGGTGAATTTATAATGGGGAACAAAGAAATGGCGGACCAGTTAAACAAATACTTTGGTTCTGTCTTCACGAAGGAAGACACAAATAACCTTCCGGAAATACTAGGGGACCGAGGGTCTAGTGAGAAGGAGGAACTGAAGGAAATCCTTATTAGGCGGGAAATTGTGATCTGGAAATTGATGGGATTGAAGGCTGGTAAATCCCCGGGGCCTGATGATTGGTGATCATTTTCCAACAGTCTATCGACTCTGGATCGGTTCCTATGGACTGGAGGGTAGCTAATGCAATACCACTTTTTAAGAAAGGAGGGAGAGAGAAAACGGGTAATTATAGACAGGTTAGCCTGACATCGGTAGTGGCGAAAATGTTGGAATCAATTATTAAAGATGAAATAGCAGCACATTTGGAAAGCAGTGACTGGATCGGTCCAAGTCAGCATGGATTTATGAAAGGGAAATCCTGCTTGACAAATCTTCTAAAATTTTTGAGAATGTAACTAGTAGAGTGGACTAGGGAGAACCAGTAGATGTGTTTTTGGACTTTCAAAAGGCTTTTGACAAGATCCCACACAAGAGATTGGTGTGCAAAATCAAAGCACATGGTATTGGGGGTAATGTACTGACGTGGATAGAAAATTAGTTGGCAGACAGGAAACAGAGAGTAGGGATAAATGGGTCCTTTTCTGAATGGCAGGCAATGACTAGTGGGGGGCCACAGGGCTCAATGCTGGGACCCCAGCTATTTACAATATACATTAATGACTTGGATGAGGGAATTGAGTGTAATATCTCCAAGTTTGCAGATGACACTAAGTTGGCTGGTGGTATGAGCTGTGAGGAGGACGCTAAAAGGCTGCAGGGTGACTTGGGCAGTTTAGGTGAGTGGGCAAACACGTGGCAGATGCAGTATAATGTGGATAAATGTGAGGTTATCCACTTTGGTGGCAAAAACACGAAGGCAGAATATTATCTGAATGGTAGCAGATTAGGAAAAGGGGAAGTACAATGAGACCTGGGTGTCATGGTACATCAGTCATTGAAAGTTGGCATGCAGGTACAGCAGGCGGTGAAGAAGGCAAATTGTATGTTGGCCTTCATAGCTAGGGGATTTGAGTATAGGAGCAGGGAGGTCTTACTGCAGTTGTTCAGGACCTTCGTGAGCCTTACCCGGAATATTGTGTTCAGTTTTGGTCTCCTAATCTGAGGAAGGATGTTCTTGCTATTGAGGGAGTGCAGCGAATGTTCACCAGACTGATTCTCAGGATGGCAGGATTGACATATGAGGAGAGACTGGATCGACTGGGCCTGTATTCACTGGAGTTTAGAAGGATGAGAGGGGATCTCATAGAAACATATAAAATTCTGACGGGACTGGACAGGTTAGATTCAGGAAGAACGTTCCCGATGTTGGAGAAGTCCAGAACCAGGGCACATAGTCTAAGGATAAGGGGTAAGCCATTTAGGACTGAGATGAGGAGAAACATCTTCATTCAGAGAGTTGTTAACCTGTGGAATTCCCTACCGCATAGTATTGTTGATGCCAGTTAATTGGATATATTCAAGAGGGAGTTAGATATGGCCCTTATGGCTAAAGGGATCAAGGGGTATGGAGAGAAAGCAGGAAAGGGGTACTGAGGTGAATGATCAGCCATGATCTTATTGAATGGCGGTGCGGGCTCGAAGGGCCGAATGGCCTACTCCTGCACCTATTTTCTATGTTTCTATAGGAGCAGGGAGGTCTTACTGCAGTTGTACAGAGCCTTGGTGAGGCCACACCTTGAATATTGTGTAGAGTTTTGGTCTCCTAATCTGAGGAAGGACATTCTTGCTATTGAGGGAGTGCAGCGAAGGTTCACCAGACTGATGCCCGAGATGACAGAACTGATATATGAAGAAAGACTGGATCGACCAGGCTTATAATCAATGGAATTTAGAAGAATGAGAGGGGATCTCATCGAAACATGTAAAATTCTGACGGGATTGGACAGGTTAGATGCAGGAAGAATGTTCCCGATGTTGGAGAAGTCCAGAACCAGGGGTCACAGTCTAAGGATAAGGGGTAAGCCATTTAGGACCGAGATGAGGAGAAACTTCTTCACTCAGGAAGTTGTGAGCATGTGGAATTCTCTACCACAGAAAGTTGTTGAGGCCAGTTCATTAGATATATTCAAAAGGGAGTTAGATGTGGCCCTGACAGCTAAAGGGATCAAAGGGTATGGAGAGAAAGCAGGAATGGGGTATTGAAGTTGCATGATCAGCCATGATCATATTGAATGGTGTGCAGGCTCGAAGGGCCGAATGGCCTACTCCCGCACCTATTTTCTATGTTTCTCTGTTTTCTATGTGTAGATTAATTATGGAAAGCCAGCACGCATTTGTAAAAGACAAATCGTGTTTAACTAACTTGATTGAGTTTTTTGAAGAGGTAACAGAGGTTTGAGGGCAATGCGGTTGATGTGGTGTACATGGACTTCCAAAAGACATTTGATAAAAGAAAGAAAGAAAGACTTACATTTATATAATGCTTTTCACGACCACCGGACGTCTCAAAGTGCTTTACAGACAATGAAGTACTTTTGGAGTGTTGTCACTGTTGTAATATGGAAAGTGCCACATAATAGGCCTGCTAGCAAAGTTGAATCTCATGGAATAAAAGGGACAGTGATAGCATGGATATGAAATTGGGTAAGTGACAGGAAACAGAGAATAGTGGTGAACAGTTGTTTTTCGGACTGGAGGAAGGTACACAGTGGTGTTCCCCAGGGGTTGGTACTCGGTCCACTGCTTTTCGTGATATATATTGACATGGACTTGGGAGTACAGGGCACAATTTCAAAATTTGCAGATGACACAAAACTTGGGAAGTATAGTGAACAGTGAGGAGAATAGTGATAGACTTTAAGAGGACATAGACAGGCTAGTGAAATGGGTGGATACGTGGCAGATGAAATTTAACGCAGAAAAATGCAAAGTGATACATTTTGGTTGGAAGAACAAGGAGAGGCAACATAAACCAAAGGGTACAATTCTAAAGGGAGTGTATGAACAGAGAGACCTGAGGCTATGTGCACAAATCGTTGAAGGTGGCAGGGCAGGTTGAAACAGTGATTAAAAAAGCATATGGCATCCTGGGCTCCATAAATAGAGGCATAGAGTACAAAAGCAAGGAAGTTATGATGAACCTTTATAAAACACTGGATTTGGTCTCAATTGAAGTATTGTGTCCAATTCTGGGTACCGCACTTTAGGAAGGATGTGAAGGCTTTAGAGAGGGTGCAGAAAAGATTTACAAGAATGATTCCAGGGATGAGGAACTTCAGTTATGTGGATAGACTGGCGAAGCTGTGGTTGTTCTCCTTAGAACAGAGAAGGTTGAGAGGAGATTTGATAAAGGTGTTCAAAATCATGAGGGGTCTGGATGGAGTAGATAGAGAGAAACTGTTCCCATTGGTGGAAGGGTCAAGAACCAGAGGACACAGATTTAAGGTAATTGACAGGAAGGGATCAAGTATATACACATAAGACAAAATTAAAAGCTCAATATCTGAATGCACGCAGCATTCATAAACACAAGATAGATGAGTTGACGGCACAAGTAGAAATAAATGGGTATGATCTGATTGCCATTACAGAGAGGTGGTTGCAATGTGACCAAGGGTGGGAACTGAATATTCAGGGGTATTTGCCATTTCGTTAGGATAGGCAGAGAGGAGGGGAGGTTTGCTAGCTCTGTTAATAATGGATGAGATCAGTGCAGTTGTGAGAAATGATATTGGTTCAGAAGATCAAGATGTAGAATCAGTTTGGATGGAGATAAGAAATAATAAGAACATATACATAAGAACATAAGAATTAGGAACAGGAGTAGGCCATCTAGCCCCTCGAGCCTGCTCCACCATTCAACAAGATCATGGCTGATCTGGCCGTGGACTCAGCTCCACTTACCCGCCCGTTCCCCATAACCCTTAATTCCCTTATTGGTTAAAAATCTATCTATCTGTGATTTGAATACATTCAATGAGCTAGCCTCAACTGCTTCCTTGGGCAGAGAATTCCACAGATTCACAACCCTCTGGGAGAAGAAATTCCTTCTCAACTCGGTTTTAAATTGGCTCCCCCGAATTTTGAGGCTGTGCCCCCTAGTTCTAGTCTCCCCGACCAGTGGAAACAACCTCTCTGCCTCTATCTTGTCTATCCCTTTCATTATTTTAAATGTTTCTATAAGATCACCCCTCATCCTTCTGAACTCCAACAAGTAAAGACCCAGTCTACTCAATCTATCATCATAAGGTAACCCCCTCATCTCCGGAATCAGCCTAGTGAATTGTCTCTGTACCCCCTCCAAGGCTAGTATATCCTTCCTTAAGAAAGGTGACCAAAACTCCACATAGTACTCCAGGTGCGGCCTTACCAATACCCTATAAAGTTGCAGCAGGACCTCCCTGCTTTTGTACTCCATCCCTCTCGCAATGAAGGCCAACATTCCATTCGCCTTCCTGATTACCTGATGCACCTGCAAACTAACTTTTTGGGATTCATGCACAAGGACCCCCAGGCCCCTCTGCACCACAGCATGTTGTAATTTCTCCCCATTCAAATAATATTCCCTTTTACTGTTTTTTTTCCCAAGTTGGATGACCTCACATTTTCTGACATTGTATTCCATCTGCCAAACCTTAGCCCATTCACTCAACCTATCTAAATCTCTTTGCAGCCTCTCTGTGTCCTCGACACAATCCGCTTTCCCACTAATCTTTGTGTCATCTGCAAATTTTGTTACACTACACTCTGTCCCCTCTTCCAGGTCATCTATGTATATTGTAAACAGTTGTGGTCCCAGCACCGATCCCTGTGGCACACCACTAACCACCAATTTCCAACCCGAAAAGGACCCATTTATCCCGACTCTCTGCTTTCTGTTAGCCAGCCAATTCTCGATCCATGCTAATACATTTCCTCTGTCTCCGCGTACCTTTATCTTCTGCAGTAACCTTTTGTGTGGCACCTTATCGAATGCCTTTTGGAAATCTAAATACACCACATCCATCGGTACACCTCTATCCACCATGCTCGTTATATCCTCAAAGAATAAGGGTCGGAAGTCACTGGTGGGAGTGGTCTACAGGCCCCCAAACAGTAGCCACACTGTAGGACAGAGTATAAATCAACAAATAATAGAGGCTTGTATGAAAGGTACGGCAATAATCATGGACGATTTTAATCTTCATTTGATTGGACAAAATCAAATTGGCAAAGGCAGCCTGGAGGAAGAGTTCATAGAATGTATCCGGGATGGTTTCTTGGAACAATACATTGTGGAACCAACCAGGGAGCAGACTATTTTAGATCTGGTAATGTGTAATAAGTCTGGATTAATTAATGATCTCGTAGTGAAGGATCCTCTTGGGAAGAGTGGTCATAACATGGTAGAATTTCAAATTCAGTTTGAGGGTGAGAAAGCTAGTGTCCTGAACTTAAATAAAAGGAATTACAAAGGTATGAAGGCAGAGCTGGTTAAAGTGGACTGGAAAAATATATTAAAGGGTAAGATTGTAGAAAAGCAGTGGCAAACATTTAACGGGATATTTCATAACTCTCAGCAAAGATATTTTCCAGTTAGAAGGACTCTAAAATAAAAAATTTCACAAAAAAAAACACTGGAACACCTTCAGGGACCTCATACGCATACATTGCTGAAACAAAAATAAATAAAAGAAGTTCACTAACCTTTTTTTGCAGTACTTACCATTGAAACATAGAAACATAGAAAATAGGTGCAGGAGTAGGCCATTCGGCCCTTCTAGCCTGCACCGCCATTCAATGAATTCATGGCTGAACATGCAACTTCAGTACCCCATTTCTGCTTTCTCACCATACCCCTTGATCCCCCTAGTAGTAAGGACTTCATCTAACTCCTTTTTGAATATATTTAGTGAATTGGCCTCAACAACTTTCTGTGGTAGAGAATTCCACAGGTTCACCACTCTCTGGGTGAAGAAATTTCTCCTCATCTCGGTCCTAAATGGCTTACCTCTTATCCTTAGACTGTGTCCCCTGGTTCTGGACTTCCCCAACATTGGGAACATTCTTCCTGCATCTAACCTGTCTAACCCCGTCAGAATTTTAAACGTTTCTATGAGGTCCCCTCTCATTCTTCTGAACTCCAGTTGATCCAATCTTTCTTGATAGGTCAGTCCCGCCATCCCGGGAATCAGTCTGGTGAACCTTCGCTGCACTCCCTCAATAGCAAGAATGTCCTTCCTCAGGTTAGGAGACCAAAACTGTACACAATACTCCAGGTGTGGCTTCACCAAGGCCCTGTACAACTGTAGCAACACCTTCCTGCCCCTGTACTCAAATTCCCTCGCTATGAAGGCCAACATGCCATTTGCTTTCTTAACCGCCTGCTGTACCTGCATGCCAACCTTCAATGACTGATGTACCATGACACCCAGGTCTCTTTGCACCTCGCCTTTTCCTAATCTGTCACCATTCAGATAATAGTCTGTCTCTCTGTTTTTACCACCAAAGTGGATAACCTCACATTTATCCACATTATACTTCATCTGCCATGCATTTGCCCACTCACCTAACCTATCCAAGTCGCTCTGCAGCCTCATAGCATCCTCCTCGCAGCTCACACTGCCACCCAACTTAGTGTCATCCGCAAATTTGGAGATACTACATTTAATCCCCTCGTCTAAATCATTAATGTACAGTGTAAACAGCTGGGGCCCCAGCACAGAACCCTGCGGTACCCCACTAGTCACTGCCTGCCATTCTGAAAAGTCCCCATTTACTCCTACTCTTTGCTTCCTGTCTGACAACCAGTTCTCAATCCATGTCAGCACACTACCCCCAATCCCATGTGCTTTAACTTTGCATATTAATCTCTTGTGTGGGACCTTGTCGAAAGCCTTCTGAAAGTCCAAATATACCACATCAACTGGTTCTCCCTTGTCCACTCTACTGGAAACATCCTCAAAAAATTCCAGAAGATTTGTCAAGCATGATTTCCCTTTCACAAATCCATGCTGACTTGGACCTATCATATCACCTCTTTCCAAATGCACTGCTATGACATCCTTAATAATTGATTCCATCATTTTACCCACTACCGATGTCAGGCTGACCGATCTATAATTCCCTGTTATCTCTCTCCCTCCTTTTTTAAAAAGTGGGGTTACATTGGCTACCCTCCACTCCATAGGAACTGATCCAGAGTCAATGGAATGTTGGAAAATGACTGTCAATGCATCCACTATTTCCAAGGCCACTTCCTTAAGTACTCTGGGATGCAGTCCATCAGGCCCTGGGGATTTATCGGCCTTCAATCCCATCAACTTCCCCAACACAATTTCCCGACTAATAAGGATTTCCCTCAGTTCCTCCTCCTTACTAGACCCTCCGACCCCTTTTATATCCGGAAGGTTGTTTGTGTCCTCCTCAGTGAATACCGAACCAAAGTACTTGTTCAATTGGTCCGCCATTTCTTTGTTCCCCGTTATGACTTCCCCTGATTCTGACTGCAGGGGACCTACGTTTGTCTTTACTAACTTTTTTCTCTTTACATATCTATAGAAACTTTTGCAATCCGTCTTAATGTTCTCTGCAAGCTTCTTCTCGTACTCCATTTTCCCTGCCCTAATCAAACCCTTTGTCCTCCTCTGCTGAGTTCTAAATTTCTCCCAGTCCCCGGGTTCGCTGCTATTTCTGGTCAATTTGTATGCCACTTCCTTGGCTTTAATACTATCACTGATTTCCCTTGATAGCCATGGTTGAGCCACCTTCCCTTTTTTATTTTTACGCCAGACAGGAATGTACAATTGTTGTAGTTCATCCATGCGGTCTCTAAATGTCTGCCATTGCCCATCCAGAGTCAACCCCTTCAGTATCATTCGCCAATCTGTCCTAGCCAATTCACGCCTCATACCTTCAAAGTTACCCTTCTTTAAGTTCTGGACCATGGTCTCTGAATTAACTGTTTCATTCTCCATCCTAATGCAGAATTCTACCATATTATGGTCACTCTTCCCCAAGGGGCCTCGCACAACGAGATTGCTAATTAATCCTCTCTCATTACACAACATCCAGTCTAAGATGGCCTCCCCCCTAGTTGGTTCCTCGACATATTGGTCTAAAAAACCATCCCTTATGCACTCCAGGAAATCCTCCTCCACCGTATTGCTTCCAGTTTGGTTAGCCCAATCTATGTGCATATTAAAGTCACCCATTATAACGCACCCCTAATTTCCTGTTTGATGCCCTCCCCAACATCACTACTACTGTTTGGAGGTCTGTACACAACTCCCACTAACGTTTTTTGCCCTTTGGTGTTCTGCAGCTCTACCCATATAGATTCCACATCATTCAAGCTCATGTCCTTCTGAACTATTGCCTTAATTTCCTCTTTAACCAGCAATGCTACCCCACCTCCTTTTCCTTTTATTCTATCTTTCCTGAATGTTGAATACCCCTGGATGTTGAGTTCCCAGCCCTGATCATCCTGGAGCCACGTCTCCATAATCCCAATCACATCATATTTGTTAACATCTATTGGCACAGTTAATTCATCCCCCTTATTGCGGATACTCCTTGCATTAAGACACAAAGCCTTCAGGCTTGTTTTTTTAACACCCTTTGTCCTTTTAGAATTTTGCTGTACAATGGCCCTTTTTGTTCTTTGCCTTGGGTTTCTCTGCCCTCCACTTTTCCTCATCTCCTTTCTGTCTTTTGCTTTTGCCTCCTTTTTGTTTCCCTCTGTCTCCCTGCATTGGTTCCCATCCCCCTGCCATATTAGTTTAACTCCTCCCCAACAGCACTAGCAAACACTCCCCCTAGGACATTGGTTCCGGTCCTGCCCAGGTGCAGACCGTTCGGTTTGTACTGGTCCCACCTCCCCCAGAACCGGTTCCAATGCCCCAGGAATTTGAATCCCTCCCTGCTGCACCACTGCTCAAGCCACGTATTCATCTGCGCTATCCTGCAATTCCTACTCTGACTATTACGTGGCACTGGTAGCAATCCCGAGATTACTACTTTTGAGGTCCTACTTTTTAATTTAGCTCCTAGCTCCTTAAATTTGTTTCGTAGGACCTCATCCCTTTTTTTACCTATGTCGTTGGTACCAATGTGTACCACGACAACTGGCTGATCTCCCTCCCTTTTTAGAATGTCCTGCACCCGCTCCGAGACATCCTTGACCCTTGCACCAGGGAGGCAACATACCATCCTGGAGTCTCGGTTGCGGCCGCAGAAACGCCTATCTATTCCCCTTACAATTGAATCCCCTATCACTATCGCTCTCCCACCCTTTTTCCTGCCCTCCTGTGCAACAGAGCCAGCCATGGTGCCATGAACTTGGCTGCTGCTGCCCTCCCCTGATGAGTCATCCCCCTCAACAGTACCCAAAGCAGTGTATCTGTTTTGCAGGGGGATGACCACAGGGGGATGCACTACCTTCCTTGCACTGCTCTTCCTGTTGGTCTTCCATTCCCTATCTGGCTGTGGACCCTTTCCCTGCGGTACGACCAACTCGCTACATGTGATACTCACGTCATTCTTAGCATCGTGGATGCTCCAGAGTGAATCCACCCTCAGCTCCAACTCCGCAACGCGGACCGTCAGGAGCTGGAGGTGGATACACTCCCCGCACACATAGTCGTCAGGGACACTGGAGTCGTCCCTGAGTTCCCACATGGTACAGGAGGAGCATAACACCCGACCGAGCTCTCCGGCCATGACTTAACCCTTAGATACACTTAAATTGGCAATAACAATGTTAAAGTTTACTCACTGTTATAGAAGAGAAAAAAGAAAAACTACTCACCAATCACCAGCCAATCACTTACCCTCTTGGGGTTAGACCTGCCTCCAGGCAGTGGCCCTTCCGCCTGCTGCCGACGACTCCCGCCAGCACCAATATGACAGCCTGCCGGGCAGAAGGTCACTTACGTGACTTGCCCGCCAGTGGCTGTCAGCGGGCGGTTCCCAGCAGTCCTCCCCTCCTGCCGGCGAGAGACCTCCACGAAAATGGCACCGAGGGGAGACAGCCCATAAAACTCACTGGCAATAGGCGGTAAGGCCACCAAATTCGGGCCCAAAGGATTCCATTCACTGTTATTCACCATTTCTTACATGGACACGACTGGTGCCAAGTCAGGAGTCACTCCATTTTTATATTGGAGATGAGAATTCCATAACAAATGTGATGGGCGGAAGATTTCCTCTGTTTGCTGTTTTAGTGAAGTCATCGTCTGCAATTTCAAACAACTGACAGAGCAAATCTTCTCCTGTGCAGGCAAACCAAGTGGGAATTTCACAATGTTCTACAGAATATTGTAAACTTGAGCTCATCCAAAACTCTGCTACCCGTATCCTAACTCGCACCAGGTCCCGTTCACTCATCCCCCCCTGTGCTCGCTGACGGTCCAGCAACACCTCAAATTTAAAGTTCTTATCCTTGTGTTCAAACCCTTCCATGGCCTCGCTCTTCCCTATCTCTGTAACCTTCTCCAGCCTTATAACCCTCCGAGATCTCTGCACTCTTCCAATTCTGGCCTCTTGTGTATCCCCGATTTTAATCGCTCCACATTTGGCAGCCGTGCCTTCAGCTGTCTGGGCTTTAAGCTATTCCCTCCTTAAGCTACTTCAACTCTATCCTCCTTTAAGACACTCTTTATTTTGTATTCTTTGTCCTTTTCGGCCTCTTCCTGACAAATACACTCCCCCTCCCCCTAAATAGGGAAGGTATTTGACCAATCCCCAGTGTTCTACCAGTGTTCAATCAGTAACTGGGAAGTGCATGGCAGCACCCCAAGCTGGCTCATGCCTCATTTACTTTGGGGGCTCTTTGGCCTCTGTAGTGTATTCGTGTGAGGACAGATGTCCGTGCTGTTAATGTTCGTGTTGTCAAGTGGATAGCAATACTCTATAACAATTTGAACAGTTCCTGAAGGCTTGCATTTCTATAAAGCATGTGAGTGTCTGGAAAGCTTTGTGGAAATGAGGAGCAGATCTGCACAGTTGTAGCAACCAAACTGTACAGTGTGGAAATTAAAACGGTTTGATATTACTTATCTATCTTGTCCTTTCGCAAAAGCCATCAGAGAGCTTGTTTGTTTTTGCAAGTTTTCCAAGATCTAAGTAGAAAGAATATTTCTCGAGTGTTTTTGGTGCCCAGTTCATGACCACCTCTGCTCAGTGGCTTCCCTATTGACCCTGCTGCTGAAATTAGGAGCTTGCTGTTTGAGAATAACAACTCATATCTTAGCGCAGTGGTGCCTCACATTGCTACACAGCTACCCAGTACTTGGAACTGAGTGGAGCAGGAGACTGTTCTCAGCCCTCACACGTATGGAAGGAGAGATTTGTTTTCCTCACAGATGATATAATGAGGTTTGCTATCATGAACAATTGGCAGGGTTGCCAACTCTGATGAGAAACATTCCCGATGAAACATAGAAACATAGAAAATAGGTGCAGGAATAGGCCATTCGGCCCTTCGAGCCTGCACCACCATTCGATAAGATCATGGCTGATCATTCCCTCAGTATCCCTTTCCTGCTTTCTCTCCATACCCCTTGATTCCCTTAGCCGTAAGGGCCATATCTAACTCCCTCTTGATAGTTTCATCACCTGACCTCCAGCCCAGTGAATTAGCCATTACTCGCAGCAGTGTCCAGGAGATTAATTCCTGGAGACTCCAAGGCAATCCTGGAGTGTTGGCAACCGTAATGATGGAGTGAATTTTACTAAAGGGCCTTTTTGCAGTGCTTTTTAATTACCTTATTTTGTGTCCTATCCACAACACTGACTCGAAGTTTCAGGAAATGTAGCCACAGGAAAGTCTCACCACTGAAGGGCTGTCGAGCATCTTGCTTTTGGGTCGAGGGGATTGATGACTAATCGGGAATTTGTGGCACACACACATTTCCAGGTGTGTTTATCGGGATAATTTCTAATCGTTTTCCGTCTACGTACCGTGATTTTCCTTAACTTCCGACCAGCTATCCCTCAGGTAACATCGCCATAGTGATCTCGGCTTTCCACCAAACTCAGTTGGTGTACATCATTCTCCAAGACATGGCCTGGAACGCAAAATTTCTGGGAATCTTCCGATCAAATGGTCAGGGAACTTGCTACCTTCCGAATGGACTGATTTGGTGAGTGAAGCAACTGCTGGCATTCGGTGCTAGGATTGCAGTGTGTCCAAAAACAGGAGTGTGGAATTTATCAGCTATATTGTGCATCTACTACTCACTGGTTTGACAGTGTTGTTTTTTCTGTGGTTCTACCTAGACAGTGTGAAAAGCCTAGTTGAGTGATTTGTGTGTAGATTTGGTCTGTAAGGTGTTGGCTTGACTCAGTTACTCACTCTCGCCTCCAAATCTGAAAGTTGTAACTTCCAAGACCTATGAACATACAAAATTTGACGGGGAGGAAAAGGCCAGCTGGTCTATCAAGCTTGCCGTACACCTCAGAACATCGTGACTAAACACTTTCCCTACCCCCACTCATAGCCTTGAAACAGGGAAAAACCCAGGGCCAATAAGAGGAAAAAATACTCTGCAAAATTCCTCCTCCCTCAGGCGATGGAAACCAATCTAGGAGATCATGTGTACCAAGTGCTATCTATAAAGACCTTTCCAAATCACACGGGACAATATTTCAATGGGGCAGTCGAGGAGTGTTCCTTTGTGTATTTAAACTCATCCTGAAAAGCTTTATCACTTCATTCCATGAAAGAAGCTTGACCCCTGCCCCCCATTGAATAACACAGGTCTTCATGTCCCCCCCAAATCACAGTATTTGGCACTACTGTGCCCACATAGGAGTGAGGAGACCTGCTAAAACTGTTGATTCCAGAGCATAATGGAGGTCTCATCATGAAAACTCATCGATAAGATATAAAAAGTCTGGTTTATAATGGCAATTTTTTTAAGAGTGTACCATTTACATCCTGTAACACTTTTCCCATCACACTGTCACGTTTTAGAAACATAGAAACATAGAAAATAGGTGCAGGAGTAGGCCATTCGGCCCTTCTAGCCTGCACCGCCATTCAATGAGTTCATGGCTGAACATTCAACTTCAGTACCCCATTCCTGCTTTCTCGTCATACCCCTTGATCCCCCTAGTAGTAAGGACCTCATCTAACTCCTTTTTGAATATATTTAGTGAATTGGCCTCAACAACTTTCTGTGGTAGAGAATTCCACAGGTTCACCACTCTCTGGGTGAAGAAGTTCCTCCGCATCTCGGTCCTAAATGGCTTACCCCTTATCCTTAGACTGTGACCTCTGGTTCTGGACTTCCCCAACATTGGGAACATTCTTCCTGCTATAAGAATAGTGATGGTATCCCCGCTGGAGTGGAACTAAACTACAGAACCAGTGGGAACCTGTTCAACCTTCGCCGTCTCCGGGCCAGGTCCAAGACCACCCCAACCTCTGTCGTCGAGCTACAGTACGCGGACCCTGCATCTGCACACATACAGAGGCCGCACTCCAGGACATAGTCGACGTATTTACGAAAGCATGGGCCTTATGTTAAACATCCGTAAGACAAAGGTCCTCCACCAGCCTATCCTCGCCGCACAGCACTGCCCCCAGTCATCAAGATCCACGGCGCGGCCCTGGACAATGTGGACCATTTCCCATACCTCGGGAGCCTCTTATCAACAAGAGCAGGCATTGACGATGAGATTCAACACTGCCTCCAGTGCGCCAGTGCAGCCTTTGGCCGCCTGAGGAAAAGAGTATTTGAAGACCAGGCCCTCAAACCTGCCACCAAGGTCATGGTCTACAGGGCTGTAGTAATACCCGCCCTCCTGTATGGCTCAGAGACATGGACAATGTACAGTAGACACCTCAAGTTGCTGGAGAGATACCACCAACAATGTCTCCGCAAGATCCGACAAATCCCCTGGGACGACAGATGCACCAACCTCGGCATCCTCGGCCAGGCCAACATCCCCAGCATTGAAGCACTGACCAGACTTGATCAGCTCCGCTGGGCAGGCGTCATTGTTCGCATGCTAGTCACGAGATTCCTAAAGCAAGCGCTCTACTTGGAACTCCTTCACGGCAAACGAGCCAAAGATGGGCAGAGGAAACGTTACAAGGACATCCTCAGGCCCCCCTGAAAAAATGCAACATCCCCACTGACACCTGAGAGTCCCTGGCCAAAGATTGCCTTAAGTGAAGGAAGTGCATCCAGGAGGGCGCTGAGCACCTCGAGTCTCATCGCCGAGAGCATGCAGAAAACAAGCGCAGGCAGCGGAAAGAGAGTGCGGCAAACCAGACCCACCCACCCCTTCCCTCAACAACTGTCTGTCCCACCTGTGACAGAATCTGTGGTTCTCGTATCGGACTGTTCAGCTACCTAAGAACTCATTTTAAGAGTGGAAGCAAGTCCTCCTCGATTCCGAGGGACTGTCTATAATGATGAGTGATGGTATCAACAAAAGATGATTGGGAAGTGTGATGAGGAAAGTATCACAGATTGTAAGTGCCCCTGTAAGCAAGTGTTTTATTTATAAATATCCTCAAACTCCCTGTGAGCAATGAAGATCTGCTAGTAATATATCAATTGATTACATCGATGTGACACCACAGTGCAGGTTGTAAATAGGATACGTGAGTGCTGTAAATTTCCAACCACTTCACGGGATGTGGCATCGCTGGGAACATCAGCATTTATTACCCATACCTAATTGTCCTTGAGAAGGTGGTGGTGAGCCGCCTTCTTGACAGCTGAGTAGTTTGCTAGGCCATATCAGAGGGCAGTTCAGAGTCAACCACATTGCTGTAGGTCTGGAGTCACATATCGGCCTGACCGGGTAAGGACGGCAGATTTCCTTCCCTGAAGGGCATTAGTGAACCAGATGGGTTTTTATGACAATCCATTACTGATAATAGCTTTTTATTCCAGATTTATTTAACGGAGTGACTGCTGCCAATGAACCGGAAGCTCCACAGAAGATTACTGCAACAAACGGAAACATGATTTTTCTGCTTTTTAAAAAATGGTCACGCTAACCAGCCTGCTCCCTCCCGGCTTCCCTGCTTCCTGACCAGCCCGCTCCCTTCCCGACTTCCTGACCAGCCGGTTCCCTTCCCGACTTCCTGACCAGCCCGCTCCCTTCCCGACTTCCTGACCAGCCCGCTCCCTTCCCGACTTCCTGACCAGCCCACTCCCTTCCCGACTTCCTGACCAGCCCGTTCCCTTCCCGACTTCCTGACTAGCCCGCTCCCTTCCCTGCTTCCTGACCAGCCCGCTCCCTTCCCGACTTCCTGACCAGCCCGTTCCCTTCACACCTTTATAAAAAGATTTTAATGAACACCCTCCCATGATAAACCGGCAGCACACATGTGCAGACCACTTCTAGTTCATTGGCAGCAGTCGTGTCCTTTATTTAATTAACTGAATTAAAATTCCCCAGCTGCCGTAGTGGGATTTGAACATATCACCAGATCATTAGTCCAGGCCTCTGGATTACTCGTCCAGTAACATAACCACTATGCTACTGTTTCCATACGGCTGACTTCAGCACCAAATCTAGACTCATACTCTAGTACAGTACTGAAGGAGGTGCCATCTTTCGGATGAGAAGTTAAACAGCAGTCCCGTCTGCTCTCTGAGGTGGGCGTAAAAGATCACATGGCACTATTTTGAAGAAGGGCAGGGAGTTCTCCCCGGTGACGTGGCCAATATTACTAGAAACAGATTATCTGGTCATTATCACATTGCTGTTTGTGGGACCTGGCTGTGTGTAAATTGGCTGTCGTGTTTCCTACATAACAGTGACAAAACTGCAAAAGTACTTAATTGGTTTTAAAGCGCTGTAGGACGTCCTGAGGTCGTGAAAGGCGTTATATAAAGCAAGTCTTTCATTGTTGTGTACGGGACCTAGTTGTGCATCAACTGGCTACTGAATTTGACAACACGACTACACTTCGAAAGTAATTGTCTGTAAAGGGCTTTTGGACGTCCTGAGCACGTATATAAATGCAATTTCATTTCATTACAACAAATCACTGGAAAATCAAGAGCTCTGCCATTCAGGTACACTCACCTTTGTGCCTGATTTTCCGATTCACGCTTCCACTGAGTGAGGCTCCGCACCGGGAGACTGGCCCACTTTAAGAAGTTTAACCCATGCTGTGCCAGCTTCGTGATTACCTGACATCAAACTGAGTGCCTGTAAGTGGACACTGTCTTACAGCCCAGCAATAGTGGCAACGCAACATTGACAGGGAAAATAATGCACTAAAAGAAAAGGTGAAACTTCTTGTTCGGGTCGATTGCAGTGACACTGGTTCTGAGACATGTTGTGCTCTTTCCACAGGATCAATGTGACTCCTTTATGTGGATCTTACTTCACTGAGCAGGGACTCACCAAGAAACAGTGGCAGTGGCGGGATTACTATCATCATGTCCACGCACCACCGTATCAGTCAATCAGCCTGAAATTGAACTCTTATATCAACATCCGAGTCATCTCACGAGACCAGATTTATACCACATTCGAAACAAAGAAAAGGAACGTAAGATTTAATATGGGAGCAAAACTTGTTGTAAGTGTCTGACAATCTTTAAAGAGTGAAATGTTCCTTATGTCTGCTATTCCCTAATAAATCACTGCACGACTGCTATTCCCTGGTAAATCACTGCATGTCTGCAGAGACAGTGGGACAAAGAGGTGGTTCCCTTGACAGGCACTGACACAGCCATCCTTGTCCTTGAAGTGGTTTAATGATCTGATCCAGGAAACTGCATTGTTTGATGACAGCCTCCCATGTAGATCATCCACATGCATCTCCTTGGAGATATTCAGGTGCAATTACCTTGGCCTGTATACCCAAA
This sequence comes from Pristiophorus japonicus, assembly GCF_044704955.1. NCBI lineage: Eukaryota > Metazoa > Chordata > Chondrichthyes > Pristiophoridae > Pristiophorus > Pristiophorus japonicus. The sequence goes on from NC_091987.1 coordinate 133,044,635, forward strand.
TGCTGGTATCAGTGCAGCTACATCAGGTGCCTAAGGTATAAACACACTGGCCTTGTATACCTCATCACATCCTCCTCTTCCTGCTCCACAACTGGCAGATAGAGTGGAATGCCAAGTGGGACATTCATGGTGCTATTGAGGCTCCAACCTATTAAATAATAATCACTTTTATTTATATAGTGCATTTAACGTAGTAAAACGTCCCAAGGCGCTTTACAACATGTTAGATATTGACCATTAAGGGAAAGAGAGAAAGAGCGGGAGAGGAAAGTGTAAAAAGAGCTTAATGGCTCGGGTCTGAAGCGGCAGCCAAAATGCGCACGCAGATAGATACGGGCGGGAAAAAAAAGAAATTCAAATTACATTGTAAATAATACAATAATGAGTATACAATCGTAAAATCAGTATAATAAAGATTAATTATAATTAAACAAAATTAAATATATACCATAATTATAAATGAAGTTAAAATTAGAAAATCAGCAATTGAAGCAAATTAAATCAGTTATTAGTTTTCTTTAAAATTCATTCCTTCTCCACTGATTCAATTAATATGGAAGAACCAATCACCGTCCTCCATCCTTGTGATGTCATAATTTTATTACTTTTTATTTCTCATTTTGTCCCCTTGACAGGACCTGTAATAGCTCCAGGCTCGATCTGCCTCCATTGTCAGGGAGACACTTTTGTTTAAATCTCCCTTCTGCTTCTCCAGGCTCGAGCTGACCCCGTTGTCAGGATATGTTTATGTTTAAAACTCCCTCCAGCTGCTCCAGGCTCGATCTGCCTCCGTTGTCAGAGAGACGCTTATGTTTAAAACTCCCTCCAGCTGCTCCAGACACGAGCTGCCTCCATTCTCAGTATTAATTATTCAGAGTATGTTTGCCAACCACCAGTAGATGGGAGATGGGATGCACCTTTAATAAGGAATGCACTGCTTCAGTGGTGAAAACAGAAAAAAAAACAGCATATAAACTGACATTTTAATATTCATTTATGACAAATTAACTATAACGATAAGCAGACTGCCCTTTAAGAGGACCCGATATTGCTAATGGGACCTTCGAAGCATTGCCCGTTCTGCAAGGGCGTTGAGTGATTGGACCACTATTCAAGTGTTCTCAATAGATATTGGCGCCATCCCTTTTTAGAGCTTAAGGGTAGAGGTGCCAGGCTCTCACGGTCATGTGCCATCCCGAACTATATAATAGCACACTGTGCCTAAAGGAGGCAGAATAGGCGGAGGACCTGATAATCTGAGTCGTTCCAACTGATGCACAGTTGTGACTTTGCTCCCAGATAGTCCAGAACCTGCAATACTGTTTCTGATTTTTAACCTCAGCTCCACTACAGCCCAAATGTCAGTGGTTCCCTCGTTACTGGAATACTCCAAATTTACTGGTATTGAAAGGTTCAAAGCTTCACAAATATTTATACTATTATTTACCGATCGATCACTTTACAAAATTTGCTGATGTAAGTCCCCTTTATTTATTTATCCTTGCTTCCTCCTCCCCTCCAACCTCCTTCTCTTCTCAGTTATTTACAGGACGACAAATTAGACTCGTTTCTCCCTCTTACTTCCCGTGGTGGATAAGTAGGTCTTGCTCTGGCTGTTGTTGGTGCAGCGCCGCTCGAGGGACCTCTTGCACTTTTTAATTGAAGTTGAGCTCAGGTCCCAGGCCCATGAAACGGAGAGGCCAATGCGGCGGAAATCTCTCCAATCTGAGCTCTTGTTGAGCAAGACTTCAAACATTTTGCAATTTTGAGGCCGTCACATAAGCCACTCTCCCCACTGACATCACAACTGAAATATCGGACTTGTGTTGAGTGCAAGTGACATCGGCATCAAGTTTGAAAACACTTTTATATTCAGTGGCATAACATAGTCCTGCACAGAGAACTATAACCAGGAGAGCTGTCTCAATAAGCTGACCGTAACTGGTTGGCTGAGAGTGCAGAATGATGCAGCAGATTTCTGCTGAGTTGCCACAACACAGTGCCTGCGTCAGCAAGTGATGCTTAAAGAAATACTTGGGATCAAACACCAACAGCTTGCATTTCTATAGTGCCCTTACCGTAGTAAAGCATCCCAAGGTGCTTTACAGGATACCAAGCTACATAGAGATATTAGGACAGATGACCATAAGCTTGGTCAAAGAGATAGGTTTTAAGGAATATCTTAACTATAGGAGAGGTTTAGGGAGGGAGTTCCAGAGTTAGGGCCGAGACAACGGAAGGCACAGCTGCCAATGGTGGAGCGATTAAAATCAGGGATGGGCAAGAGGCCAGAATTAGAGAAGTGCAGATATGAGGGTTGTAGGGCTGGAGGAGGTTAGAGAGATAGGGAGGGGGCGAGATTATGGAAGGATTTGAAAACAAGGAGAATTTTGAAATCAAGGTGTTGCCGCACCATGAGCCAATGTAGGTCAGCTAGCACTGGGATGATGGGTGAATGGGACGGTGCGAGTTAGGACACGGGCAGCCGAGTTTTGGATGAGCTCAAGTTTATGGAGGGTGGAAGATGGGAGGCCAGCCAGGAGTGCATTGGAATGGTCAAGTCTAGAGGTAACAAAGGCATGGATGAGTGTTTCAGCAGCAGATGAGGGAGGGGGTGAGGCTATGGAAGGATTTGTAAACAAGGGGTGGAGACGGGTGATATTATGGAGGTGGAAGTAAGTCTCGGTGATGGAGCCTATTTTAAAATAATTTTATTGCATAATAGATGAGGGATTACAACATGCATTTATATAGCTACTTTAACATAATAAAATGTCTCAAGGCGCTTCACTGGAACGTTATAAAACAAACTTAGCACGAGATGTAGGGCAGAAAGAGGTAGGTTTTAAGGGCGTCTTCAAGGAGGAAAGAGGGGTAGAGAGGCGGAGAGGTTTAGGGAGGGAATTCCAGAGCTTTGGGCCTAGGCAGCTGAAGGCACAGCCACCGATGGTGGAACGATTAAAATCGGGGATGCTCAAGAGGCCAGAGGATTAAGTAGAAATGTTATAAGTATCACCTTCAGTGGCATTGTGAATTGTGAGTGGCACACATAACCCAAAGCATTGACTTCACGGCTTCTTAAAAGTATGACAGTACAACCTTCAGTCTCACCCAACAATCTCATGCAGGAGCCTTGCTCACTGCAGCCAGGGTCAGCAATAGGATCACAACACTGTGGAGTGTTGAAATCTGTGAGCTGCTCCGTGAGCATCGATCGATGCTCCCCCTGGTGGATTGACTTTCTCTGCTATCTGGTGCATCCAAGGAAGCTATTATTTAAACAGTGCCAAGGTTAAAATCTTTCTTACTACTTTTTTCTCTCCCTTTCTCTCTTCACCTCAATACAGCTGAGAGACCTCGAGCACTTCCATGCAATGTCAAAAGTCACAAGAGAAGAGAAATACCTCAATAAAGTGAACCAGAAAATCCATAAAATTCTTGAACAAATCCAACATCTTTGAATAGCCCACACTTTCAGGATGTTGACATTTCTGCCAGCTCCATCTCACCACATTCACAGTGCGACAGCAGAGACTGAAGATGGGAGCCAAAACTCCAGCGCAACTTCCCCACAGTTACAAACTAAAGGAACTATTCACAAGCGAACCACTTTCTTATCCCGAGAACACATACCCACAACTGTGAATTTGTCAATGTATTCTCACTATATAGATTCTCGTTGATCTCGGATAGTCTCAGTATATACTTTGTAGCACAGAATCACAACTAATGAACTCGTGGATAGATTTATGTTCGTGTCCACCTCTACTTAAATATAACCAATGAGATTTATGTCATTGTGCATGTATACCTGATTATAATCATGAGATCCATGTGTCTGTTCACTGCTACCTGATTGTGACCAGATGTCTGAATGCAAGAGAATTGGTAGACTACAATCAGAACTGAATTTCAGTGTGCGTGTGCAGGCTCGAGGGGCCGAATGGCCTACTCCTGCTATTTCTTATGTTTACATTAGGTACAGTCAGCAAGTTTGCAGATGATACTAAAATATGTGTAAGGGTTATGACTGTAGGAGTACAATCTTCTGCAAAAGGTTTAGATGCGCAATGGGGAAAATGGCATTTAACTTATATAATTGCAATGTCATGCATGTGGGTAGGACCAACACAGAAAATACTTATAACTTACAGGGAAGAGAACTGAAAATGAAAGAATCTGGGCATTATTGTGCACCGAGCAGTGAATCACAAGGAATGCAGAGAAGCCTTAGCCAAAGCCAATAGGGTATCGAGTGTGTATTAATACACCCATTCAGTACAAATCAAAGCAGACCATTGTGTCCTTATACAGGTTGTTGGCTAGACTCCATCTGGAGTACTGCACCTAGTTTTGGTCCCCTCACAGGGTGGGTGATATAGTGGCCTTGAAAAAGGATCAGATGAGAGCTGCAAGAATGATTCCAAGCTTAAAAAACCTCAATTGCTCAGATAGACTTAAGGCCCTGGGTCTATTTACTTTAGAGCAACGTAGACTCAGATGTGCCCTGATAGAGGTCTACAAAATAAGGATAGGAATGGATTGTGTAGTTACTGACAGGTCATTCCAGTTTGACAGATTGGGGAGAGCCAGGAGGAATGTGATTAAACTACACAAGAGTAGGAATTGACTGGATGTGAGGCATTCTTCTTTTCCCAGAGAGTGCGCACTGTGTGCTGACACTGCATGCCTTCAAAAGGGAACTAGAGCCGTTCTTGGCTGGGGCAGAGATCGCATCATATAAAAGTGGTTTAACATAAGGTACACATGGTTAATGTGATCTGGACTGGTTTTGAATGCCTGAGGGGAGTGGAGAGGAATTTCCCAGAGTATTTTTGCCCTTATTGGCCCGTTTTTTGGCCTCTCCAAGATTATTATATGGCAGGAAGGAGGGGTAGGATGTGCCTAGTCACGATGCTCCAGGCATCATGAGCGTTGGGCAGGCTTGATGAACTAGCTGGTCTTTTTCTGCCCCTCATTTTCATATTTACGTAACCTGGAAAAAAAGTCTTAGAAAAGTACCATGTCCCCTTCCCCCCAGTTCTCTGTCTTGAAGTAACCAGAGTGGAGATTTAATGCAAGTTTTGTAGTCAGTCACAGAATCGAAATGACTAATAGAAATGACAGCACAAAGGAGCCCATTCGGCCCATTGTGCCAGTGAGAAGCCCTTGAACTGGAGCCGTTTCTAATCCCATATCGCTTCATATTCTTCCTTTTCAAACACTTGCCCAGTTGCCTTTTAAATGTCTAGTCTCCGACTCAACAGTCAATTGTTCTAATAACCCGGTGTGTGAAAACATTTTTTAACTACTTCGTCTTTGTTCTTTTGGTAATGGTCCTGACTCTCTATGCACACCCTTCTTTACTAATTCACCAGCCAGCAGAAACAACCTTTCACTATTTGCCTGTACAATTTTAAAAACCTCTTAGTTCCCCTCTCCCCCAGCCATGACCTCTATTTCAGTGGCGAAAGGAACCAATTTAAAGCTTTTCTTCTTAACTATAATGGCTCATTCCTGGTATCCTCTGGTGAATCTTGACTGTTACCCTTTCCATGGCTCTTTCACCAATCACATGCCAATGGTAGAAAGCCACGCTCAAAGAGAGCATAGGTTAGGTGAATCACCGCTGGAGTTGTGGCCCTGTATCTGCCCGCACTCCCTCTCTGGGGGTATGGGATTGATGCACTTATCCTCAGTATCCTATAACTGGTACTCAAAGGAACAAATCTTGCCCACGTATCAATGGCTGAACAGTGAAATCCTGATACTGGTGGAGGATTCCCTCTCTGCTCTAGGTGCGACCAAATTATCAAGGCATTTATGAGGCAAGGGTTACAATTACAACTCTACCTAGCACAGAGGAAATCTTTCCTCAGTGTGTCCGCCAACCACACAATAGCATGTATGTAAAGGAGCACCACAGTACTTTCAGAAATTGCTGTTATATGTTCATTTATTTATCATGCAATAAATTAACCTTAATTCAAGTCTGAAATGAGGTCTGTAGCCTGCCTTTTCAGTATCGGTTAAAACCATTGTGCAAATGCATCTTTGCCATGAAGAGGATGAGTTCAAAAGCAGCACACAATTTCTTGAAAACTTTTTATTAAAACTATCAGATTGCATCGAGAAACTGAGAGGACAAGCATGTTTATATTATTAATCTCATTATATACATACAATTTACATATGTAAACCCTTTAAAACACTTCAGCAAACAAAAATAATGTAATCAGAATCAATAAATCAAGTTGTCTTGTTAGCTGTCTCTAGCCGTCTCTGGAGTAGACTACTGAAAGCATCAACTGGGAGTCAAAATTAAAAAAACTTCAGAGTATAAAATGCAGATATACCTTTGATAGTAACTGTACTGCCACACTCCTGCCCCAATTATATACACTGTAGTAAAATGTCAGTTAATTCCATACAATGAAACCAACTATGTACATCGTGCACTTCCCCCTAATTATTTTGTAGTTATTTCACAACATATACATTCATGTTACAGCATGTGTTTCAATGCAAGCTATTTTAACACAAATCCGTTTGTTGGAACAGGTGTTAACAGAAGCTGAAAACCTTCTGGACAGCACCACGTATAGACTGTAACCCCACAGAATATCCTATCCTGCACCCAAATGGACGATTTCTAGAATAGATCACTGCTGCATCCAAAGCAGTTAAGGACGTTTTAAGCCCCTCACTAAGGGAGTAACATGTCACCATCGGGCTCTCCAGTACCACCCCCAACTGCCCTCACCCCAGGGAGGAAGGGGAAGCTCGGCATTCTACGCACTGACTGCCCTACCTTAGATCAGCTAACTCAGCACAGAGCAGGGACCAACCCTTGGACTTCCCTGGTCTCTGCATTTCACTCAGAATTACCCACTGCTGAAATGGGGAGTTGCATGGAGAAGGACTTTATTGCAAAGCCAATCGAAAGCAATTCCTAAGCACTTGAGTTTCACGGAAGCTGACTCCCAACTGTGACTCCACCCCCCCCACCCGCGCACATGGTTTTATTATTTCCAATCAAGTATTTTAAATAACAACCATTAGTCCATACAGGTGATACAATAGTGAAAGACTGACGAATGGCTCTTCGTACATTTATACTGATTACCAGCCCAACTAACACCGGAGCTCGAGATTTAAAACACACACACACACACAAAGAAAAATGGGGCAAATAAAATTTCCACTGTTGTCAGTGACCAAACAGCAAACTAATTTGATACTTTTATTTCAAGATCAGCAATATGGGATTAATCTTTGCCGTGTGTGAGATTAGTTTATTAAATCAAGCTTTATTGTAGTGCAATAAAATCCTCAGGCAATCCCCAATTTAGTTTACAGCAGTGTTAAGGGACATGTAAATGACTCGTCAATGAAAGAGACCTTATTCCAATTTACCCATGTCCCCTTAACACAGTCGGTTTTAAATCGGTTAAATTGCCTATTCAAAGTACAAATTTACAAAGTTTGTTTGAGACTTGAGAAACAAGAGTTGCTTCAGTCGTATATTTACAGAGCAAATGCCTGTATCTGGCAGTGAGGTTCATATACAATTACAATGCATCTCCAAGAGTCATCTATGAGCCAATCTGTACTACAGCTACAACTGTAACTGGTTATACCTCAGCAATTGGATGGCAGTGCACAGATACCCAAGCAGACTGCAGTTCCCTTATTAAACAATGGTGGCTTCAGCCTGGGCCACTGAGCAAGAAGTTTGCATCAAACTGGTGCAGAATAGGAAGAGCAGAACATACAAGGATAGAAAACTCCCAGACCAGCACTGGCTTGGTAATTCATTACTGACCAATGCATGGGCTGAGCTGAGCCAGCTATGAAGTATAAACCCTGCGAAATCACACCACCCCAACCTCACCTCAATACAATCTCTGCAGTACCATGATGAAAACTTGACAGGGAACTTGCAGTGTGCTGGGCCACTGGTCGTTCACCTCTGGGACCGGGGCTTAACTCCAGTCCAGGCTGATGAGATCAGAGTCTCCTTTGAATTCTGACTCTAAGGGCCTTATGTGATACGAGTCTGTGCAGTCTCAATCCAGTTGTTAATTCGGCATGAGCTGACAATGACACTCAAAAGGCTGGGCGATGGAAAGGATCCAGTAGAGGACCGTTTCTGTGATTGGCGTTAGGGCTGAGGCATGGTGTCGTGGCAGAGTAGAGGGAGCTTTACTCTGAACCTAACTGTGCAATACCTCGATACTGATGCTGGGTGCCTGAAATAGGGAAGTTTCACTTCCATTCCCCAATACGAACATCCCTCACCTCGACAAGCACAAACATGGGGGTTTAAAAAAACAACTGAGACTGTGGATTACACAATACTAACACAAAAGATAAAGGGGGAGTCACTCTGAATTGTGCTCCAGGACAAGACACTTCAAACACTCCCTTTAATACCACATCAACATTCATTTACATAACTTTTACAGCCATCACCATTTCTGTAGCAATTTCAATCACATTTCCTCAGTTCAATGTACAACCTCATACCAAGTATAGAAAATATACAAATACATATACACCAGCAAAATAAACAAAAAAGAACCCTCAGGCTTTGCAACTACTTCAGGTAACCCCAGCCTCTTCAGTGATGAAGCAGAGTCTTTGGTAGGCAGGTCAGACATTAAAGAACTGACAATAGGTCAGGTCACATTTTACCTGAATTTGTGAACAATTCCATCTGGTCTCTCTTTAAGACCAGACTGTCGCGTTTTAAGGACGTGAACAGGTAAATGGTCTCATGTCAAGTTCTTCACCAAACAGCTGTAACTTTTAGACAGCACAGTTCTGCAGTGGCTACATATTACAGAGTCAGTATTCCTGAAACTCTCTTCAGCCAAGTATTTCTTTCCAAGCACCTTCCAACTCGCTCAGTGCTTCCCTCATCTAGTTGATGGCCAGCTTTAAGTGTCAGACATGTACCCATTTTCTCTCCACTGTGTAGCAGTGATTCTAATTCGAAACAGACAACAACAGGTTTACCTGCAAGTAAAGGAAGGGGATAAAGTTAGGACCATTTTGAAGGGATATGGGCGAAAGGTGTCTGCAGGTTTCTGATCTATTCCCAGTTCAAAGTGTTCTGAATTACTGGTTCCAACAATGTGGATTTTAAGAGAACTTCATTTCCTACCCAGAGTAACCTAGCCAGATTTGGCCTCCTCCACTCCAGGCCTCTCCTGTAACTCACTGACTGGGAAAAGAGTCACCAATATCCTGGAGAGCTCCCATCCCTTTTAAAGATACAGTAACTACATTTTTAAAATCAAGATATAGGTTTCTTACACACAAGGAGAATACTCGGGTCTCCTTCCTCTTGAAGCATGTAGTCAGACTGGGGTTAGAGCCAGCCTCTGTTTTGACTGGGGTTAAAATGCACTGGAGGATTGCAGCTTCGAAACAGGGCACAAAACCCCGAATCCACTTAGTTCTGTCAAGGATTGAGTGCAGCTCAATACAACCCTCATGTTAATTAAATATTAAAATATACCGCAGGGAGCGTAAACACCGGCATAGGCTGAATACAAAAGCAAAATAATGCGGATGCTGGAAATCTGAAATAACCAGCATAGACCTGTTGGGCCGAACGGCCTATTTCTCTGTACATTCTACGTAATTCTATGCATTTCAAATGGATGTTGGAAACAAATGTAAGATATAAACTCCTAACGCAAGGCGGCAAACTTTATCCCAAACCAATTTCTTGCAGGAGATAGGGAGGTGGAGAGAGTTTAACGCAAGGCTGTTTGGTTCCTTTAGCAGGTAGCTCCTGTATCTGAACTGTATTAAAATATTTGCCCCATAAGGTTCCACACTATCTCAGGTCTCCAGATTCAGCTTGTTCCACAGAAAACGTCAGCATCACAAGGGGTGCTGTGCAGGTTGTGGGAGTTATTAGAAATGACGACTAGGTACAAGCCCAACCACTTTAATAGCATTTTACTAACTTCTTGGCGCTACAACTGGATAAATTCTCATCAACAAGAATGTAAATATGTTTCATCACTGCTGGCATAGGACTTTAAAGCTAATTATTAGTAGCCATAGAATGCACTATGCACATTAAAGGTTCACTAGACTGGTTCCTGGGATGGAGGGATTGCCCTATGAGAAGAGATTGAGTAGACTAGACCTGTATTCCCTATAGTTTAGCAGAATGAGGGGTGATCTAATTGAAATATATAAAATTCTTAAGGAGCGTGACAGGGTTAATGCTGAGAAAATGTTTCCCCTGGCTGGGGCGTCTAGAACACGGGGTCGCAGTCTGAGAATAAGGGGCCGGCCATTTAGGACTGAGATGAGGAGAAATGTATTCATGCAAAGGGTTGTGAATCTTTGGAATTCTCTACCCCAGAGAGCTGTGGATGCTCAATCGTCGAGTATATTCAAGACAGAGGTTGATAAATTTGGGGGAATTAAGCGATATGGGGATAGTGCTTGAGGTAGAGTAGCTATGATCTTGTTCAATGGCAGAGTAGGCTCGAGGGGCCGAATGGCCTACTCCAGCTCCTATTTCTTATGTTCTTATGGTATTAACTCTGCCATCTTTACAAAACAGGGACTAACCATGAGCAATGCCACAGGGGATTCGCTAGCATGAGCCACGGAAATCAGTAACAAGTTAAAATAAATTTTCAGAGCACAGCCCAGGGAGTTCTGAATTGATTCCACAATATTAGGCCCAGTTCGCCAACTGAATAAGTTATACTAATGACAACTAAATTATGTACTCAGTCTGTCCACCCATGAGTAATAGTAAATAAAAACACACACCGAAGTCTTGTTTAGAAAGAGCCCGATACGAGTCATGGTTCCAGAGGCAGCCATTGAGCTCACCCTCGGAAATACCACACAAATCTGTTTATCCATCATGTTACACCTGGCTGGCCCTTACCTGGTCCATGGAGGGACAAGCTATAATCTGCAGATCCTCGCCACTGAAGTCTTCCTGCAATACGCCATGCAGCTTCTGGAATGTCTGTTGGATGTTACTCTAAAGAGAGAAAAAATACTTTCTAAGAAAAGACTGAGGACTGTTCTCAGGAAATCTCTCAGGGATGCGCCAGTATCACTGGTAACTGGGACTCGACATACCAAAAAAACAGCAGTAGCACAAGTATCTGGACACATGAATCCAAGGCTCCTGTGAGCTGTTTCACAGCTTACACCTCATTTTAAATTGTGCATTGCATACCACCACCAAATACACCTGGGGTGTGACAATGGATTTAGTATCGCACCCAAACACGACCTTCCCACATCTTACAAAGGAGGGGAGGAGCGAAACTCAGTTAAGAACATGGTTAAAATGTAATAAAAGCTTCAAAGAAACACTTCAGGATAACTACTTGCCATTATCTTATTTTTGACTATTTGGCTAAACAGCCCGCGCGTAATTTAAAGGTGGACCTGGCTACATGATGATGCATTTTCCAAGGCTGGGCATTAAACATGGTTAGTGTTTGTCCAACGTCAGTTCCTAGAGTTGTGGAAATCTGTAACAAATTGGATTCTGCCAGTGTTGTCTGAGAATTATTTAACATATTTCTGTAAGGTTAAATTCAGCATTTTTCTTTCAACAAGGCAGCAGCCTAGAACCAGATTGGTTACAATGGTGATGAGTGAACAAAGGTGGGTCTGTACCTACAAACTCCAACATTTACTTTCATTGTCAGTAGATGGCTCCGTTGGAAAACCTTAATGTCTAGGTGTTGCTCCATTTCATTCACATAGCGGTAGGATTTAGCTAAAGGAGAAACCGAGCAGCCTTGTGTAAAGGGCAGTAACCTTGATTGACAGCTCACTGGGCTGAACCAGTCACCAACAACTTGCAATTACATAATTCCTTTAGCACAGTAAAATGTCCCCAGGCGCTTCATAGGAGCGTTATTACATAAAATTGGACACCAAGCCCCATAGAAAGCTTAGTCAAAGAGATAGGTTTTAAGAAGCATCTTAAAGGAGAGAAGGATAGAGGGGTGCAGAGACTTGGGGAGCAAATTCCAGAGCTTAGGGCCTAAGGCAACTGAAGGCATGGCTGCCAATGGTAGAGCAAAGAGGTTGAATTGGAGGAGATCTTGGACGGTTGTAGGGCTGGAGGAAGTTACAGAGATGGGGGTGAAGACATGGAGGGATTTGAAAACAAGGATGAAAATGTTAAAATCGAAGTGTTGCTGGACCAGGAGCTAATGTAGGTCAGCGAGCACAGGGGTGAATGGGACTTGGTGTGAGTTAAGATACGGGCAGTGAATTTAAGGTAGGAGACAGGAAGGAACGAGAGCCAAGCCTGATCCTGGTTTCCTCCGACATCCAGCCACTCATCAGGAGCCGTAACCCTGGCGACTTTCCCCTTTCAGAGTCAGGGTGAAACAGAGTTTCACACTGTATCACAGTGCTACTCTCAGCCTTTAAACAGGGTGAGAGATGAGCTGGAGGAGACAGAGTCTATCGCCATTTCAGCTGTAATATAAGTATAATCACAGCTCAAGCTTTTTACAATTTAAGTGATTTTAAAGAGATCACAAGTTATTCACTGGAAGGTCATTAAGCTAACTATCTGAACTGCTTTGACCAGTGACCAATATTTAGCATACTTTAGCTCAGTTTGTTAGCAGTCTTGCCTCTCCCTAACCCACACACACTGAGGGTTGGGGAGAGGTTTTTTTTTTAAACTGGATAAGCCCCTCATCCCTGTAACCCCAAATGAGATCAACTGACTGAGCAGAGGGTGGACTAAAGGTTGTCTGTGCCCAAGGCTGCTGTGCTAGACTATATTTCGTCCCTCCCTGATGACCCCTAGTCTTTAATGCTGACACCTACACAGAGGAATTCAGTGTCATTACTGAAGATCAAACTACAGGTTGTACCTCTCCAATCCGGGACTCTTTAGTCCGGAAACATCCCTGGTCCGGCATCATTCCCAGTGGTGGTGGCATCCATGTTCATGGAGGTTCCCACACTGCTCATGGAGGTAAGCAGGCCAGACAAGGAAAAGTAAGGATCATTGACCTGAAACATTAACTCTGCTTCCTCTCGATGCTGCCTGACCTGCTGAGATTTCCAGCATTTTCTGTTTTTATTCCACATTCCAGCATCGCGGTATTTTTCTTGTGTAAGGGAAGGGAAGGGCAGGCTGCTGACTGAGGCGCCGAGGAATAAAAATCACAGAGATTCTGAGCGACGAAATGCTGCGCAGTCGGTTCCTGTGCAGCGCATGCGCAGAATGCGGCCAGGTTGTTGTCAGCAGTTGCCTCCATAAAAAGAGCACCAAACCAGCATCGAGAGAGAGGGAGGTCTGGAAAATTCTCTGGTCCGGCACCATTCAGATTCCAAGGGTGCCGGACAGAAGAGGTACAACCTGTATTCTGTTTGCGCCTAAAGCACCTGACAGAGCATGAGTGGAGCGCTTTTTCAGATTTAATTGGTTATAAAGGCAGACGCGGTACAAGTTACGTACGATTCAATTGCCAAAGATAAATCTGCCTTAAAACAGGGGCACCAAAGGTTCGGACTTGTTGTACAAACAAGAGCTTTACAAGAAAGATCACGACTTACCCGCACAGGTTTAAACAGGATGAACTCTGTATCTTTGTTGGACAAATACAAGGACAGACTTCTCAAGGTCAAGGGCAGTTTGCCTTTGATTGTTTTATACGTGGAGGCCACGACATCATTGATTTTTGCTAAAAATTGATCAAAAAATGTCAGTGTTTTAATATCTGCACTGTGAATACAAACCCTGCACAAGTGTTTATAGTGAGGCAGGCCATCCTACAAACCTGCTTCAGATTGGCCTTTACGCATTTACCTTTTACAGAAATGCAGCATGTCCAATCACATTGCATCAAACCCCAATTTGGCCCCCATTTATGCCGTATTGGTCAGCCTTGGCTCGCCTCTGAAACAGAAGGTCCTGAGCTCAAGCACCACCTCCAGGACTTGTGCACATAACCTATGCTGACACTGCAGTGCAGTACTGAGGGCTCGCTGCATTGTCAGATCAGGGTCCATTTACCTGTTCAAGAGGAATTCCCTTGGTGTCTTGCCACAATACTCCTCCCTCACCTAGAAACAGATTAACTGGTCATTTCCCACATTTGCTGCTCAAGAGACATTGCTACGTGAAAACTGACTGTTGAGTTTACCTACATAACAACAGCGAATGTACTTCTGGAATAATTCTTTGCGAAGCACTTTGCGACATTCTGAGGACTTGATCAGGCACTTTATAAATGTAAATTCTTTCTTTCTGCCACAGTCAATGGTGTGTCTGGGTTGAACTAACAGACCACAATCACCAGTATATATGGGTGTGGGCAGGGAAGAGAAACAATAAATGTTTTTCTTTCCTCAGAGTGGAGGTAGAATCCCAGCTCTTCACAATTGTGCAACTTGCAGTCAGAGTTCTTCTGATGAGGGAAATTACCTCCCAGATCATTATTTCATATGGGAAACAATAAAGTTTGTCTCATTATAACATTGCAATGGATATTGCTTAAAACACCATTATAAAATTTACCGCGAACAGAAACAAAAACACAACTTGAAGTAGAACTGAAGTAAAACATAGAACAGGTTAAACCGCTCTTATCCAGCACCCTCGGAACCTGGCCTGTTCTGGATAAGGGATTTTGCCGGACGAGGGGAGGTCACGTTAAATTGGATGGTGCAGGTACTGAGCAAGGGGATATCGGGGCTGGCTGGCATGGGGCTGGGAGTGTGACAGAGAGATCATGGAGGGTGGGGGGGTTGGATCACGGGGTCAGGACAACGATTGCGGGAGTCGGCAGCGAGGAAGGACTTCAATTTGTTCATGTCGGAGTTCTGCGCATGCGCTACCCGGGAATGGTGCCGGAAGAGGGGTGGAGCCGGATAAGGGAGTCCCGGATAAGGGAGATTCAACCTGTACAAACAGAATAAAATTGGATCTACCTGGCTGTGCCCAGGGCTGCTGTGCTAGACTGTATTTCGGCCCTCCCTGATGACCCATAGTCTTTAATGCTGACACCTAGACAGAGGAATTCAGTGTCATTACTGAAGATCACAGTAGGATGGTATAAACATGCAGACAGATCTGTATAAATGACTATCCCCATCTTGTTTAAAAATACACCACAGAATCTGACTGGTGCTGAATTTAACACTGCATATAAGATAAACTAGTTGCAAGAATTGTGTACGGTAGTGTAGTGGTTATGTTATTTGGACTTGTAATCCAGAGGCCTGGACTAATAATTTAGAGAACACGAGTTCAAATCCCACCGTGGTAGTCTGAGAATTTGAATTCAGTTAAGAAAAATTCTGGAAAGCTGGTATTAATAAAAGTGACCGTGAAGCTATCGCAGCTGATTTTTAGGAAGGAAACCTGCCGTCCTTAACCGGTCTGGCCTAGAATCTGACCCCAGTCCCACGCCATGGTTGTCTCTTAATTTCCTGAGTCACTCAGTTCATAAACTGTAGAAATTTACTGCACAGGAGGCCATTCGGTCCTTTGTGTCAATGCCGTCTGAAAAAGCGCTATCCGGCCCAATCCCACTTTCCAGCTGTATTGAAAGACTGTTTTACGGCAACTAAGGATGCACAATAAATGCCAGCCTTGCTCTCATCCCAAGAATGAATAACGACGTTTACACAACATGCCCCAAACTCATGTGTAAACTAGCAATATTATTTTAAGCCAGGAGAATCAATGCATTACATTGTTTCCAGTTGTTGAGTGAAGCCAATGTAAAGAAACTCCAATCAATCTAGTTCTGACGAAAGGTCATCGACCTGAAACACTAAGTATGTTCCTCTCTCCACGCTGCCTGACCTGCTGAGTATTTCCAACATTTTCTGTTCTTAATCTAGTTACCAACAGCACTCAGGTAGGCAACAAGTGGGTCAAATCTATTGTTCATTCCAATTGTGTCCAAAACCAAGAACTCTGACACATGAGAATTAAATGACAGTGCAGCTACTCTCATGCAATGTCAGCAATTAATTGTAATCCAATATAGGAAAATTGGATTGGTACATTACAAGCAATGATCCTTTTTGGTGGCTGAAGCCTAGACACGGTACTGTGTATCTATCCGAGTACGCCAACTGTTCAAGCCCAATCCTAGACCTTCTATTTAATACCAGAAGTGAAAGAATGAAGATCACTTCAGCAGCACTGACTGACACAGAGGTACAAGCATCAGGTCACAGTACAATCTGCAGCCTCCTTACTTTGGTCATGAACTCCTCCAGATTTCCCACAAAGAGTTTGGTTTGGTGCTGAATGAACTTTTCACAAGCAGACTTCAAATTACGGTCTACTTCCTTCTTCGAGTCTATATAATGTTCCTTGATCTCAGGAGACCCCTAGACGGAGATGAGAAGAGTTATCCATTCCCCACAGCAGTGGACGACTAATGTGGCTATTAGTTATTCAAATACTTACACCCATTTCAAGTCAACAATTTCTACAACGAACCAGAGTTATACTGCACGCACTCGCACGATGACCCAATTTAAATCTGTCTGGTTTATTCACGACTGTTAAATGTCCATCACATTGTACAAGGATACCCTGCGGGAGCTCTGGCACACATTTTCCTCAGTGGGAAAGGCCAAACCGGCTCACGGACTGAGGTGCATTCCACAACCCCACACTGCGTGCTCCCCATTTTCGCCAACAGCTCTCAAGAACACAGAACATACTTTGAGTCTTACCTCAAATAGGAATTCGAGGATGGAATTGTTGCTGCTGAGTCTGAATAGCCTGGGGACAGATCTGGGGTTCAGCATTTTAAATGCTGCTTCTGTAATAGAAAATATGCAAATGTTAAACAAGGTCATCACGTCAATCACGAGTGCCAAATAGAAAGGTTAAATACACTTAACTTGGCCTAAAAGAAAGGGTGTGATATACAAGTGGCCAGAAGTGAATGCAGGGTCACTCTCTGGCAAGTGCTTATTTACACAGATCTATTTATAGCAAGTTAGTTCCACACTCCCAACTGGGACCCATGCCAGTAAAGAGCATATTGTGAGCACAGAGCTGGTTATTTCCCATCCATTCATTTAATGGGCGGTAAAATCACGGACCGTATGCCAGCCATTTCCCAAAAGAAGCTTCTTTCCCAAAAGAAGCTACTGTTTTTTACTCGTATTGTTTATCCAGCTTCTCTTTAAATGCATCTATACTATGCGCCTCAACCACTCCCTGTGGTAGAGAGTTCCACATTCTCACCGCTCTCTGGGTAAAGAAGTTGTGCCTGAATTCCCTATTTGATTTTTTATTGACGATCTTATATTTATTGACCCTAGTTTTGGGCCCCCCACAAGTGGAAACATCTCTCTGTCCACCCTATCAAACCCCTTCATAATTTTAACAACCTCTATTGGGTCACCTCTCAGCCTTCTCCTGCCGTCTCTTTCCCGACAGGTATAACCTCTCAGTTCTGGCATCACCCATGTAAAGATTTTTGCACCTTCTCCAGTGCCTCGATATCCTTTATATAATATGGAGACTAGAATTGTGCACAGTACTCCAAGGAAGGGAAGTAATGAGACGTTAATTCAGTGAAACAAGTTCACGGGGGGGTCAGTGATGTCGTGGATCAAACAGTACTGCTGCAGCTTCCACAAGACTGACACATTATCTGGGGTCACTACTTCGGAACATTTTCAAAGTTGTTTTCAATGGTCAAAAGGAAATTTTCCCTTTTTCCCCATTTGAAACATGTAGAACTGGGGGAGGAAAGTGCTCAGGTTTGAGTAAAGGACAGGGATAATGGGCTTGCTGTGCATTCAAATTACATCAAGTATAAACCAAAACAGGTCTTGAATGATTCATACGGACATTTTACTAAACTACGCCAAGAAATGTTCAACAACACAATTTCATCGGTGTATCTGGACTGCCCATATTACACCAGGATGAGTCTCACTCTCCTTCATTCTGGAGTCAGTTCAGGCCTCAACACCCAATTAACAATGACAGAAGTTTAGATTTAGAATCAGTGCACAGCTGAAACTGCTTTGCCCCAATGCTAATCTTATGGTGGAAATGTGACCTAAAAAATATCTCAACACAAAAACATGAATGCAAGACACTTTGAAAGACCTGTGATACTCCAATGACAAGCCAACTATTTAGCCTGGTCCTTGCCCAGCATACAGACAGCCCCTCACCTAGAATTCAACAGCTACAACTCTGCACCCTTAAGAGGTTCGTAGTGTAATAAACTACAATACTACAAGGCTGATCATCTAATAAATTTGAAAAACATTTTCTATCTAAATGCACTCCACTTTATCCGTACTTAGATTCCACATTAGTGTCACCATGTCTCCTAATCAAGTGAAGCTGATAGACAATCGACCCAGACTTTATCCAGCCATCAAATGTGTTCTGATAATTTAACAAGAGGTAGACTTCTGCAAGGCTGAACCGACCTCACTTGCTTCTTCTCAACTCTTGCACTCTGTCTCTCGCTCCCTCCCAGAGTTTTGGCAGCTCAATGGTGAGCTACCAATGTTAACCCAGCAAAAGAAATCAAGTCTGAGCAATTAAGGCTGGAATTGAACCTTGCTCATTTTGTGTCAACCTTCACTCAGTGGGTAGCACTCTCGCCAGAGTCAGAAGGTTGTGGGTTCAAGTCCCATTCCAGGTACTTGAGCACAAAATCTCGACTGACACTTCTGTGCAGTACTGAGGGAGATGCTGTCTTTCTAATGAGACATTAAACCGAGGACCCGACTGACCACTCAGTTGGACATAAAAGATCCTATGGCTTTATGCAAAAAGCAAGGGAGTTCCCCCAGTGTCCTGACCAACAATTATCCCTCAACCGTCACCTAAAACAGATTATCTGGGCATTTATCTCATTATTGCTTGTGGGACCTTGCTGTGTGCAAATGTTTGCTGTGTTTTCCTACAACATACAACAGTGACTGCTCCTCAAAAGTCATTTGCTGGGAAACACTTTGGGATTCCTCAGATTTTGAAAGGTGTTACAGAAATGCAACAGTTGGAGCTAATAAGCCACACCAAGACTGAACCTTGCAAACCTCTTGTACTAATTTGTACCAACAGCAGCTAAGGTTGATGCCAACTGCTTGTCTGACATTCAGTTCTGGATGAGCAGAAATTTTCTCCAATTAAATATTGGGATGGCTGAGGTCATAGGGCCAAAAACTGCGGCCTCTCCAGATGTGTACAATGTGCACACGCACCCGAAGAGGCCTCGCAAAATGTCAGTTCTTGGCGTGCGATGCGCATGTGCAGAGAACTGGGTTTTGCGATCTATCAAATTTTTTTTCGACATATCGCACGCATCCCCCCTGGAAGGACATCCGCGGGGCAGATTTGCCCAACTCTTGCCCAGCAAGTGTCCTTCAAACTCTTACGCCTAGTAAAAGTAGGCGTTTACCAGCGGAAGAGCTTTAAAACATAGAAAAATTTTATTTAATCACTCATTTTTATACTAAAAATACTGTCCATTAAGGCAAGTTTATTTCTAACCCTATTAAATCTTTTTTTTAATAAAGCTTTTAATTACATTCAATTCAATGAATTTAAAAAATGTGAGGTGTTTTTTTTATTTATTGTGTTGTGTTCCTTGTTTTTGGGGGGTATTCTCATTGATAGTAATGGGAGTTCGTACAAACGGAGTTCCCATATTATCAATGAGAATACCAGATGTTCATTGGTGGTCCAGGCCCATGCGATCGCAGGATACAAATACGTACCTGGAAGACATGTTTCCGTACGCTGGACTGCAAAACTAGGCTTCCGACCACAATCCTGCGTTGATCCGGGACCACCAGATATTTTCATAAAATATTTCCGGCCGGAGGCGTTCGCCCGAAGGAAGCCTCCGACCACAATTTTCTCCCAATTGTTTTCGGTCCCCAGAACAAACTCCATTCACTAGCCGCTGACTCCATCCCTCTCTCTAACATCCGTCTGAGGCTGAACCACACTGTTTGCAACCTTGGTTTTATACTTGACCGAGATGAGCTTCTAACCACATATCCGCAGCATAACTAAGGTTGCCTATTTTCACCTCCGTCCCTGCTTCAGCTCATCCACTGCTGAAACCCTCAGCCATGCCTTTGTTACCTCTAGACTTGACTATTCTAACAAATTCCTTGCTACCCCATGTAAACTTGGTCATTCAAAACATGGGAGCCCATGTCCTAACTCGCACCAAGTCCCGTTCACCTATCACCCCTGTTCTCGCTGACCTACATTGGCTCCCGGTTAAGCAACGCCTCGATTTCAAAATTCTCATCTTTGTTTTCAAATCCCTCCATGGCCTTGCCTCTTCCTATCTCTCTAATCTCCTTCAGCTCCACAACCGTCAGAAATCTCTGCACTCCTCTAATTCTGCCCTCTTGAGCATCCCTAATTATAATCGCTCAACCATTAATGGCCATGCCTGGTGTTACCTAGGCCCTATGTTCTGTAATTCCCTTCCTAAATCTCCCAGCCTCTCTTCCCTCCTTTAAGACGCTCCTTAAAATCTACCTCTTTGACCATGCTTTTGGTCATTTGCCCTAATCTCTCCTTATGTGGCTCAGTGTCAAATTGTTGTCTTATCATACTCCTGTGAAGCAGCTTGGGATGTTTCACTACGTTAAAGGCGCTATATAAACACAAGTTGTTGTTTGATATCAACGGGCTCCTTTTTTTTTTTAATTGAAAAGGCATTAAACTAGCTCTGGTAACCTGTAACTATCAGCAGTTACATTACTTACAGATGCACATCTTCAAGACAAGGAATTTAAAAATTAAACTCCATGACCCCACAAATTGTAATACTTCTGTCAGCAGTACTGAATGTTAACAAGCAGCACAGAATAATTCCTTGATTTTTACTTACTGCGCTCAGTATTTAATACCGTCAATGCTCCATTAACATCGAAACACAGGTAGCTGGGTATTTGTGTATGCACTCTCCATCCTTATGGGCTTAAGGACAGTTACTGCCCCAGGGATTAAATTCACCCAAACAAGCTCAAATGGAAGTTTTTTTAAACTGAAGTCAAGATGAAGGGCCAAGGCCCACAGTGCAGGAGAGTAAAGACAAGATCCCTGAAGTTTGAGGTCTCTGAAGGAATGATTCCAATGAGAGATTGTTTGAAGGGGAGTGGGTAAGTAACAGCATTCTTGTATTTTAGGTGGAACGAAAGAGGAAAGTTTGGAAGAGCATGGATCATAGTGGTATCAATAAAATAGAGGGAGACAAGGAAGGTTGGGAGGGCGAGCGGGAGAGGGGGAAAAGAGCACGCCAGATATGTAGAGACAATGACTGAAGCAGAGATACAAGAATGGGATTATATAGACAACCTTTTTATTTCTTGTATCCTGTCCAGGAGTGCAAAAGGTGTTAGAATCGCCAATCCAACGTCAGAGTACTCAGGCGTTGGACAGTTTTGAGCTTTCTACAGAGGTGAGAGTTGCTGAGGAAAAGAAGTGCTTTGATAGCAAGGAAGAAATGAAGGTTCTGAGAGACAGTTCCAGCATAGAGACCAAGAACATGAAAACACGAAATAGGGTTAAGGGTTCAGCCGTTGAAAGGCAAGAAGTGCCAACCATTGGTTACTCCTAGCAAGGCAGGAAGAAACTGTCTAGAATTAAAACAAAGATTTTCACTGCCCCGTCAAAAGAAATGGAGAGATCAAGGCACAGAGATTCAGCCATTGTGAGGGCAATGGAAGGTGTGCGCAAAGCTGTGCAGCCCTGAAGGAAGCTGATCAATGTAAGAACGGACACGGCTTCAGCAGACAGCGGTTACGGGTGTAGGACAGTGGTTTCAGATCCTGGCATGGACTTCTGAGATGCCCACAGGGATGACGGATTATTCACTAAACTGGTCAAATACAGAGTGCCAGAGGTGTGTGACGAAAAGATATTACCAGTGGGCACACACACACACACACTGTAAACCCCTGGCGACTGTGGAGCAGAACTTTGCAGATGATGGGCAATTTGAGAGTCAACAACACCTTCTGTAACTCCAGTGGGTACACGGTTCGTTGGTGGGGAAGAAGCCTCAAGTTTGAGCTCAGAGTCCTGTGGCGAGACACGGCAGATTAATAGAGTGGAAACTGACTCCCAAGGTCCAACCTATTGATCAGTGGAGAGAGCTCTGACAATCTAATCAGATTCAATCCACATTGCATCAATTAAATATTCTAGACCCTTCCAAAGTTTGCCATTTTGTACCTCGAGACTGAGCAGTAGTGAGTAGGGACATTCAATAGTAAAACATTCACACTGAAGTTCTTACCTAAAATATCTCTTTAAAAACAAAAGATAGCTTATTTACGATGTTTAAAAAAAAAAGTCAGGTTATGGATCTTCGATTACTTACCGCCACCAGCTCATTGCCTCACATGTGCCGGCTGGCACACAGTTTTGCCCACGTGGTAACAGCACATACAATGGGAAAGCAAAACCATGAGTCAGCCAGCCAACAATACCACAAGGATGTATTACCCTTCACCTGTATCTCAACTAGAAACCACACAATGTGAAACAAGGAGCTTATTAATGTCCAAGTGCAATGTAGAAAGTAGTTAGTTGTTCTGGAAACTGGCAAGTAGAGCACGCAAGCATACTGTGTTATTCACTACAAAGGCTAACACACTGTTAGTATACAGTAGACAGAAAACACATCATACACACAGCAGGGTTATCCTTGTACGGTCATAGTCGACAGTACAAGTAGTTTCGCTAGACGTGCGATTACAGGATAGGAGATAATACGACTGCTTTCAAAAGCAACTCTGTCCATTCATAAATATGCCGACCTGGTAAAACCACTGCACTTATCGTCCAGTCTCACGATCAGGAGGGAAGAAGCCATCACCCAAACGCCTGCCGATAAGCTAACTCAGGGTTTCCCACTCCTGCCGGTACCTAAATTGAACGGGCTTTAGGACTCCTCCTGTTTTTGTTAAGACTGAAGTTATTGTGCTATTAAGGGCTCCAAAATCCACCTGAATTGCAGTAGAGGTGTGAGAGGAAAGGGTTAAACCAAGAAGGGTACCGTGCGTACTGGGACTCTGCAATGGTCTATGCCAGCTTTGTACATTCCTACGGTAGTTTCAAGTCGACGGGAAAAAACAACTTCTTCCATTGCTTTCAGTTGACGTTTTGCAAGGTTTTGCTGATGATAAACAGACTACACCACTACAAGTCAAGGACACCCTACGGGAAGGAATGGGAGAGACAAGCGAGGAGGACAGAAGAGTGCAAGAAATACAAGCACTGCACAAAGGCGCAAATATTTAGTTTTGAAACTAATGGCTTTGTCACCCCCTAGTGGCACATTTACATCACAGCAAGAGATCAGAAGCATTTCAAGTGATGAGCGTTCTTTTTCTAAATAACTCTGGTAAGCAGGCAGGCAGTCAGCTGTACGTAACCCTTGCTCTTTGATCAATAGCACACATATTTTAGTGCTACATTCCTATTAAAAGGAGTTCAGAGCAATGACTGCAATGTTCAACAGTAGCAGGTACAGGTCAGAGGCTAAACCTCTTCGTCTCATCTCACTGTCAAGTTGAAGGCAAATCCCTGGCACCCGTCCACATAACTGAAGAGTTAGAAAGGAGTTAGTCAACTCAATTAGGGCTTCTCTATGAATGCATGAAAGTCAGAGAGTTACAGAGAGTTGCAGAAGTAGTTAGTAAAAGGTATGACACGAGCAATCTAAAGCATGCAGGTCATTGCAAGTGAACATAGAATAAACCTGGAGTTGTGTTGAACAGTTAAAGATGGGTGGATGGGCCACCCAGCTCTACCAGCCAGCACCAAGCAGTACCTCTAGTCTTTTTAAGGTCCAGGGAAATCTCCTTAATGGCAAAGTCAGTGTGGAAAGGAGCAATCTGTTCCCGAAGGATCAAGAGGTGCTTGATAAGGAAGAGCTGACCATCCATCGGAGTCTGAAACAGAAACGCAGAGAAAGGATCAATGCTGTTCACGCAACATGCTCTCGAAAAACTGACAGACCAGTCTGTCACCATCTTGTGCAACACAAGCAGACCTTACAGCTGGGAGAAAATGCCTTTGGCTTTTATTGAAATATTTGTCATGATTACCACAGGTTTCCTGCCACTAGTGACCCTAAAATTGGGACAAATAAGACTGGTAGTAAAAGAAACACACAAACATCAGGGAGACATTAAAAAAACACATACACAGCCCAAGTTGGATGGTGACGTTAGTGAGCCAATCTGTTTTTTTATTTGGTATTTTGGGGAGAAGATGGTCAGAAGGAGGGGGAAGAGCGTCAAAGGAACAACCCCAGACACGGCACGAGAGACATGCAGACTGATTTAGCGCAGACCTATCTCAATGTAACCGCTAATGAACTGCAGACTTAAGTACAAAATGTCCTCCACCAATATGGGGCTGGGCTGCTTGTGAATAGAAGATTTTATTTTTGATTAACTTATTTCACACTCACATTGGAGATAAAGTTTGATGAGTTGGTTTAAATCTAGGCTGACACTCCCAGTGCAGTACTGAGGGAGTGCCGCACTGTCGGGAGGTGCCGCCTTTCAGATGAGACATTAAACCGAGGCCCCGTCTGCCCTTTCAGTTCAATGTAAAAGATCCCATCGCATTATTTCAAAGAAGAACAGGTGAGCATTCTCCGGTGTCGAGGCCAATATTTATCCCTCAACCAACATCTCTAAAAACAGATTACCTGGTCATTAGCACATTGCTGTTTGTGGGATCTTGCTGTGCACAAACTGACTAGTGCATTTCTGACATTTATAACAGTGGCTACACTTCAAAGGTACTTTATTGGCTGTCAAGTGTTTTGAGGCATCCTGAGGCTGTGAAAGGTGCCGTATAAATGCAAGTCTTTTTCTTAAGGTTGTTTTTTTGGATTTGGCCCTTAATACATCAATTATTTTGCATTAAGCAAAATGGCAATCCAGATCATTGCTAAAACAACAAAAGAATCAAGTATAAGTCCGCCTTCCCTCCCGATGACACAGCGTGCTTTGTTCAGTGGGTGGCTGAGCCATACAGATCAGAGGGGTTTCAGGTCAGATTCCCAGTCTGTGCCGAGTTAGTTGCTCTCAGCTTGGATGGTGATAGGGACGCCATTAATTGGCTTCAGGATCCTTGGGGAGGGAGGGAAGGGCCTGCCCACTCCTGATCATTATGCAGCATGTGCATGTGAGCGGTGAGCAGGGACAAGGCTGGGCTCTGGTGCCCCCTTGTGGTTAACCAGCCTCGCGACACACAATTGTCAAGGTTCACACACGAACAATGGTGCCATAATCTACCAGCTGACGGCTGTAGAACCAGCCCCAAGCAGGGAGTCGGCCTTCAGGAGAGATGGAGTGAGCGAGAGAAATTGATAGTGGGGGAGGAGGGAGACAAAAACAGAATGTAATACAAGCATTGAGGTTTTGACTGACCTTGTTTTTAGTGATGGAATCAGCAGCCCCAAGCAATGACTGGATACAAGCAGACAAGGCTTCCTGCGACAAGCCCTGAAACACTGTCCGCTGGGGAAAGCATAGCACAGTTACTCCACACACAGTTCACCTTCAGTGCTAGCACACACATTGTCAGCATTAATGAAAGCAGCCTTTCCGAAACTAAACCAAGTTGGGCTCTTTATATTCCAGAAAAAGGCTCGATAACCACCTCATTTTCAATTATTCATTCAAACAGAACACCTGGGATTTCTTATTTGGGGAGGGGGGAGCGAATCAATTTTAGAAGCAAAATATCGAAGGCATAATGTTATTTTGAAATTTGACCTTGCAGTGACTCTTTGACCCCAGCCACTCCCACCATTTCAAGGTGCACTGCTCTCACTGCTGGGTGCAAAGATGCAATGTTTCAGCACTAAGGCGTAGCTGCCCAAATACTTCCCACCCCAGCTCTACCATGATGAGCAGCTGATCATATCTCGGTGATACTTATAACCCCACACCCCAAAGAGAGCACAAGATGTTACACAGAATACGTCCCACTCACTACTTATTTTTGTCATGTTGGGATGCAGACTGCACGCATCAAATATAATCAGGGGTTGGAGAACAAATCTCCCAATTTGTAGTTTCCCCAAACAATCTGTAACAGCCGGTACACAAAGGTACTGGGGAAGTCACAACCAGTGCAAAAATGCAACTGTAAGACAGAAGCTTTTCAATTATAGGAAGGTGTTGCACATGTCCCCGGAGCAACGCCCTGGGATTGGGAAAGATGCTGCTTGGGGCCGTCGACCATACACTGAGCAAGATTACCGTGTGAGATGCCTCGGACCATTGGCAGCAGCTGACTGGGAGAACAAGTCACAAAGGCGGAAAGCTCGACAACCCAAGATTATCCGATTTGCTTCGCTCCACCATTGGCGGCCGTGCCTTCAGCTGCCTGGGCCTAAGCTCTGAAATTCCCTCCCCTCAACCTCTCCACCTCGCTCTCCTTTCAGTTGCTCCTTAAAAGTCCGAATATCTTTTTTGTGAGACTCGGTGTCAAATTTTGTTTGATAACATTCCTGTGAAGTGCCCTGGGATGTTATACTACGTTACATGTGCTCTATAGATGCAAGTTCTTCTTGTAAGGATGCTGGAGGGACTGGAGCAAGTGCTAGAGGCAGCGTGCTGTTTCTAAATGAAAGTTCCAGGCTCGTTTTTTTTTTTAAATAAAAAGGGCATCTTCCCTTCCCCCCCCCCCCCCCCCCCCGGTGTTGTTCCTGGTTTGCTGGCAGGTATGGTGAACCTGCAGCCTCAAATATTGGACACTTGGTGGGAAACTTTCAGGAGGCAGAGAGGACAAGTCCAAGTTACATATTACATAGAATGGACAGAACAGAAAGAGGCTATTTAGCCCAACTGGTCTGTGCTGGTGTTTATGCTCCACAGGAGCCTCCTCCCACCCTACTTCATCTCACCCTATTAGCACAGCCTTCCGCGGTACCTAGGCCAGGCGGCTCAGCAGAAAACAAGAGCTCAGGACTGAGGGAATGGAGTTCCACATTGCACAGAGAGCTAGTTCAATATTACACCTTCAAATCATTTGGATAAAAAGTCAAAACACCTACCCCCCACCCTCCAAAATACATTCTTATTGAAAGGCTGGTTGAAATGAGCAAATATATGGGTTGGGGGCAGGGAGAGAGAAGAGAGAAAATAATTTGTTCAAACAAAAAAAAGTAACCACGCTTTTATTCTGAAACTTACATCTATGCATCTGTAAAGTTTCGAGAGACAAACCAGTGTTCTGCGCACTGTCGGGTACCACATGCCGTGCAAATCTGCTGGGGAAATTGTTGACTGTGGCCGAGGATTCAAAACTTCTGAGTTACCTAAACATAGATAAATGGCTTTAATAAACTGAATCGAACATCATATGCATCACTACACAGAACTTAACACCAATGAGGCAACTGTGACCCTACCCACCCAGCAGAAACTGGTGGATAGTCAGTTAACATGTCCCGAGTTACTTACCTTCCATGGAGCCGCCAACATCTTGCCAGACTGCAATTTTAACTCGGCAGGGGGGGGTCGCTGCAACTTTCCAGCCAAGCTAACCCAGGACAGAAGAGGATCGGCCCCAGAAGAGGCGAAAAATATTAAGTGTTTTTCTTTCCTTTGTGGGGCCAGGAGGAGCAGAGCTGCTCTCCCAGGCCTCAGTGAATGCTTGGACCCCCCCCACCACCCCCACCAGGATTCTCCTCTTATCCTGAACACAAAACTCCGCAAGACACTCCGGGAAGCCAATCCTGCCAGCCACCCTGCATCGATAAGTGGTTTCAGAACCATGCGATTTGCCACTGCTTCGTGTCGATTTCCCTTCTGTATAGGCATGAGGTGGACCTACGGCATGCTAATGAGGGTTGGGAGTGGAAATAGCTCAGGCCGGATTTTTGCAGCAGTGGGGGAAGTTTCAAACTCACCTCATCATTCACCTACCCAAAACCTGTCCGCAGTTAAAATCGGTGACAATAACACATCAATAAACAGGTCTCAGCACCAGAACACATCATTAAGCAGTAAAGAATGGAAGAACTTGCAGTTATATAGCACCTTTCATGGCCTCAGGACATACCAAAGTGCTTTAAAGCCAACGAAGTACTTTTGAAGTGCTTAATGTTGGATACGCAGCAGCCAATTTGCATGCATGAATAGCAATTAGATAAATGACCAGACAATCTGTTTTCGTGATGGTGGTTGAGGAATAAACACTGGCCAGGACACTGTGGAGAATTCTCCTGTTCATAAAAAATGCCATGGGATCTTTTACGCCCACCTGAGGGGGATGGGGGCCTCGGTTTATCATCTCATCCGAAAGATGGCACCTCTGACAGTGCAGCACTCCCTCAGTACTGCACTGGAGAGTCACGAAACACTAGAACACATCATGAGCGGATCAAAGAGTCTACAAAGATTGAAGTGTAGGTCAGGTCTGACTAGTTGATTTTTTGAAGCGGCACTAGCAAGGTGGACAGGGGAGTGTCTATATGGACTTCCAGAAAGCATTTGATAAGGTTCTGCACGAGAGATTATTCGCAAAAATGAAAGATCACGGAATTGGAGGTAACTATGTGAGATGGGTTGATAATTGGTTGGGATATAGGAGTCGGACAGGGAATGTTATCTGATTGGTGAGATGTGACATATTATGTAGATGAGAGCAGGAAGTTACAAAAGGGACAGACAGATTTAATGAGTGGGCAATATTAGGGCAAATGGAGTTCAATGTGGGGAAGTGTGAGGTCATCCACTTTGGATTCAAGAAAGACAAATCGGAATATTTTCTTAAGTCAAGCCTGAAGGTTGCGGACACACCCTGGTTCATTGCTTCATTCGCCTTGCAATTCTACTTTTAATTTTGATTTAATCTGTACTGCATTTTCAAAACTACATGGGCTCACAGTAAGTTTTGCTTCCATCTTTAGGACTAAAGCATCAAAAGTAGCAACAGTATTAGCAGTGCCACTTTACTGATCGGTTGCGAAGCACGGCTCTGTTGTAAAAGTACAGTGCAGTACCTGATTTGATGACATTTTTAGAATCGAGATCTTCTAGCTGAACCTCTGCAAAAGACGACTCAGCAGGCAACAACTTCTGCTCGTCCTTCAAACTCTGTGCAATTTGCTGCAGAACAGTTAATTGCAAACACAAAATTAATATACACCATTTTCAATCAAAAGAAGCAACGGCCCTTGTGAAAAGTGCATCAACAACGATTTAGTTACACTCGGACAAGCAGTCTGACAATTTAGAGACCATGGAGGGGTCAAGGGAAGTGGTGGTGAGGTACAGCTGGGTGTCGTCAGTGACATGTGGAAACTGATTCCGTGTTTTTGGATGATATCAATATCGGTAAGGGGCAGCATACAGAGGAGAAATAAGAGGGGGCCAAAGATAGATCCTTGGGGGACACCAGAGGTAACGATATGGGAGTGAGAAGAGAAGCCATTGCTGGAGATTTTCTGGCTACGATTAGATAGGAATGGAACCAGGAGAGTGCAGTCCCATCCAGCTGGACGATGATGGAGAAGCGTTGGGGGAGGGTGGTGGGGTCAGCTGTGTCAAAGGCTGCAGACAGGTCTAACAGCATGAGGAGGGATAGTTTACCTTTGTCACAGTCACAAAGGTTGTCATTTGTAATTTGGATGAGAGCCATTTCCTTACTGTGGCAGGAGTGGAAACAGATTGAAGGGATTCAAACATGGAGTTCCGGGAAAAATGTGCACGGATTTGGGAGGCAACATGTCCAAGGACTTGAGGAAAGGGAGGTTGGAGATGGGGGCGATAGCTTGCAAGTACAGTGGGGTCAAGGGTAGTTTTTTGAGGAGAGGGGTGATGACAGCAGATTTGAGGGAGAGTGGAACAGTACCTGAGGAGAGAGAACCGTTAACAATGTTGGCTAACATGGGAGCCAGAAAAGGAAGTTGGGTGGTCAGCAGTTTAATGGGAATAGGGTCAAGGGAGCAGGAAATGGGTCTTATGGACAAGATGAGTTTGGAGAGGTCAAGAGGGGAGATCAAACAGAAACTAGAGAAAAATATGAGTTGAGCTAGGGCAGGGGGGAGCCTCAGAGGAAGTTTGGCCCGGTGGGCTAGGGGAAAGAAGGGAACTAGCAGAGGCAGCTGATCGGATGGTCTCAATCTTGAGACAAAGAAGTCCATGAGCTCCTCACACTTGTTGGAGGTGAGTGCGGTGGAGACAGGAGAGAGGGGTTTAAGTAGACGATTAGCAGTAGAGAATAGTAGCCAGGTGTTATCTTCGCATTCCACAATGATCCTGGAATAGTGAGCAGTTTTTGCAGACAAGAGCAGGACCCGATAATGCTTTGTGCGGTCCAGCCAGATGTGGCAGTGAATGGCTAAACCAGTTGTCCACCACATCCGTTCAAGTCTGCACCCCTTGGATTTGACGGATGTACCAGGAGGAACGGCCAGGGTGAGAGAAATGGTTTTAATAGGGACTAAGGCATTAAAGGTGATAGTGAGGGTGTAGTTGAGCAGATCGGTGACTGCAGAAATGTCCTGGCGAAAGGAGAGCCAAAGGTCGGACAGTTTGAAGACCCCAACTACTTGATTATAAAGAGGTCGAGAAACAGACAGGTTAGAAAGGATATTCTCACGGCTTCTGCTAGAATCCAGTGCATGCAGACCGCAGAGGGCACAAAGCAAGGTTAAATGTAAACCAGAGAGTTTTGTAATAGTATAAGATTCATCTACCTCCATCATTTCCAGTTTGTCAGGGTATGCCAGGTCACCAGGTGCAGGTTTATAGCCCACGATATCAGTTTGAATATAGATGTGTGTCCTATACACTAGACGCTCTTGTACATCTTCCAGCATCTGCTTTGCCACTGCAGAAAAGGCACCCAGCTGCTCCACTGAGGCGAGACAGGAAACAAGGGTGTGAGCATTTCGGAATGGACCATTGGATTAAGAAAACAGTTCAGCTATTTCAAGCCAAATCCTAGATTTAGAGCGGTATCAGTTGTGTTATATAGATCAATTACATTTAACTTTATGAATGCCAGACATGGGTCTGGTCTCAGGAACATAGCAATGTAGGGTATCCGGAGATCTCCAGTCAGCTCTGTACTCTACCTACCGTTGTTCTGGACATGGTCCTCCAGCATCTCATTTTTCAGAATTCCACATAGCTCCGACAAAGTCTCCAGGTGGTTGACGTGGATAATGAGCGGTCGAAACACGTCGTACCACGACAGGCACAGCTTCTCCAACAGCTCGCTACAAAAATAGAAAGGGCGGGGATCCGCGTTACAAAATCATTCGCAACTTTTCTTTTAAAAATTAAAGTGCACAAATTCAAACTGGCCTTAATGCCTGCGTGACCCGGCGGGGAGCTGCGTGGACCGACCCGACCCGGGGGGGGCGCAGACCGACCCGACCCAGGGAAGGGCCGCGCGGACCGACCTTACCCAGGGAGGGGCCACACGGACTAGGAGGAGCCCAGGTACCCTGCTGCAAAAGGCTGAGTTGGGGTAAATCTCAGCACTCCTTGGTTTTAGAGCGAGGGAAAACACACAAAACAAATGAAGGTGATTAACAAACGAGCCTTAGAGATGAGGATTTACTTTTTTTTCTTAAACACAGCGAGTTGTTGTGATCTGAAATACACTGCCTGAAAGGATGGTGGGGACAGATTCAATAGCAGTCTTCAAAAGAGAATTGTATAAATACTTGGAGGAGAAAATTCCAGAGCAGGAGAATGGGACTAATTGGATAGCTCTACCAAAGAGCTGGCACAGGCACGATGGGCCGAATGTCCTCCATCTGTGCTGTGTCATTCTATGAAACGAGCCAGTGTCCCCCCTCACTGTCACTATTCAATAACCCGTGCTGGAAGTGCGTGGGTGGAGATGCTGGGTGAAGGCACAAGTGAACCCCATCTGTGATACTTCGACCGTGGTCACACAGCCTCCCAATGCCTGTGGGATTTTAGAGACCATCCATCGGATCACTGTGCAACAAGTTGGTATTTGGTGTGAAAATAGGCTTGAAGAGTTTTGCTCAATTAAGAATACTTCAACAGTGTCTAATTCAAACTACGGCATTATCCAGGATTGCACAAGACCCATATCGTGTGTTAATGTGATTCTTTTTTTTAAAACCAGCTTTTGTAGAACTGCTCAAGTCTCCACTTAGCAAGTGCTTCTTGTAATTGTTAGCAGCTGTATCTGATCAACACCAATGCTATGAATCACTAAATAAATCACATTAACAAGGTGCAAACAGCTGATTGAAGCTACTTGACCACCTGACAGTGCCTGAAATCAGCAGAGCTTTTTAAGAATCAGTACATAC
Source organism: Pristiophorus japonicus (assembly GCF_044704955.1). Taxonomy (NCBI): domain Eukaryota; kingdom Metazoa; phylum Chordata; class Chondrichthyes; family Pristiophoridae; genus Pristiophorus; species Pristiophorus japonicus. The sequence goes on from NC_091987.1 coordinate 133,076,980, forward strand.
AATAGAGGGGAATAACAAGATGCAAAGAACTTAACAGAACTCCCAAAATAGTTGATGCCCTTTAAATACGTTATAAGCAGTAGCTTTGTCATCTACTCCTCTGGTAATCACTATTTGCCTGCTATAGGCAGCTCCCTGTGATAAGTGTAGACGGTACCGGGATCTGTACTATAAACTATGAAGGAATTTCAAAACAGACAGGAAAATGCAGTACTTCATATTGCTCCTCACCCCAATACAACACTTTATATAATAGTAGCACTTCAGATTCCAACCCATTTTGTGTCACCCTCACTGAATAGTGAAAGGCTTTTTTCTTTAATGCAAAATTAAAAGCAAAATGTATGTCCATGGATGTCTGCTCCACACAGTACATGCCTATTTTGTAGTAACTTAAAGCAAGTCACGACTGAATCTGCTTTCATTGATTAGACCTGCCCGAGGAGCAGATGTCAGAAATTAAGTCACCTTCTACTGAGCTTCATTTTGCATCATTTTTAGTCATGGCCTTTCGGTTTTCTCCCCATGTTCACTGGGGCATATTAGAAATACTTTTGGAAAGAGTTTACCTTTATCTTTTTGAATTATTGATGCAGATCTAATCATGGCAAGTCCATCACTGCATAACACTTGCAGTTTACAAATGAGATTAGGCTGCCTGCCAATGCCCCCACACCACCTCGGGTTCCCCCCACTCTCACATTAACTATTAGCAGCACGTACAATCGGATCAGAGGTACTAAAACCATGGCCGCTTCAGAGGGCTGCTGCTGCTTCTTAGGCAGTCCCTCGTATCGAGGATGACTTGCTTCCACACCAAAAAGGGATGAGTTCACAGTTCACGGGTGTTTCAATGAGGGACCTGATATTCAGAAGACAAAGGACAGCTAGTTGCCAACATTAAATGACTGCCAACCCCGGCACTCACAATGAGTCTGTCACTTTGCTCGAGGAGACAACCCACCTACACCCTGAATGACAGCCCTGTATTCCTGTGAAGTTATGCTAGTTACTTTTGTGTGCGTGCAGTATTTGCGCAGACGCTGCATTTCCCGTTACTGGGCCAGGCCCTCCCCGTATATACAGGACCGATCTTACACCACGAGAATTGACATTAGGGCAGAAAGTAGTTTGTTAATGTAAAAGTAATGCAAGGGAGCATTGTAACACTGCCTATATCAGTTGATTCAATAAAGTTATTCAGCATGAATAGAAGAACGTAAAAACTCAGGTTTTAATGACCAAGTAACCAAAAAGACCCCAAATGATAACTTACTCTAGTTTGAGAGTTGGTTTTGTAAAAAATTCATTGTATAGCCGATGCTCATCCTGACACACGTGAACCAGAAAAGCACAACCACTGCGAACCTAGAAAGCAATGCAAAGTTGTTGCTCGGTTAAATAATAGCACTGCTCAGCATATTGCAAAACTGAAATATAATTTAAAACCAAATTAAACACAGTAAATAAATAGAGCTCCATGGAATCTTTCTTTTGGGGTGCGCCTCTGTGAAGCACTTTGGGATGTTTTTCTATGAGTAAGGTAAATGACTGCCGCTAGGCTGGCAGTCCCATGAGGAGCTCTTCACTTCTATCTCGGGGAATCTCCAGCCCTTTCTCTCCTCACTTCCACTGTTCAAGTTCCCCTGGCTTCATCAGTTGGTGCATTTTAGCCCCAAATGAAAGTTAACTGTTTTAACTGTCATTACCCAACCCCCATCCCTGCTTCTCAAATTTGTTTTCTGAATTCCTGGGCTTCACTGGATATCAAGATTACGTTCCTGCACTGGACTATACCGCAAGACTCATTTGCTGTGTGAAAAATCTGCTGCTAAAACAAAAAAATGATCTTTCTTACTGTGACTGTTGCCTCTCTGCTGAGTTGGGTGACTTGTTCTACTGGTTTTTCTGCATTGTTGGTCACTGGCTTGTGTGGTTTTCTCTGCTGCTTCTCATCTACAGTGACCTCCAACTTTGCAGGAACTTCGCCATCAGTTTCCTGCACTGAAACTGACATTACCTCCTTCCTTCAATTCTCTAACCTTCAAATAACTTCTGGACTTCTCCAGTTTCTCATTAATCTCCCCTTTTGACCAGTCCACACTCATCTTGTCCGTGAGACCCACTTCCTGCTCCCTTGACCCTATTCCCACTAAACTGCTGACCATCCAACTTCCTTTTCTGGCTCCCATGTTTGCCGACATTGTTAACAGTTCTCTCTCCTCAGGTACTGTCCCCCTCTCCTTTAAATCTGTCGTCATCACCCCTCTCCTCGAAAATCCAACCCCTCTGTGCTTGCGAGCTATCGCCCCACCTCCAACCTCCCTTTCCTCTCCAAAGTCCTTGAATGTCGCCTCCCAAATCCGTGCCCATCTTTCCCGGAACTCCATGTTTGAATCCCTTCAATCTGGCTTACGCCCCAGCCACAGTACCGAAACGATGCTCAAAGTTACAAATGACATCCTTTGTGACTAACAAAAGAAAACTTCCTCCTTGTCCTTCTCGACCTGTCTGCAGTCTTTGACACAGTTGACCACTCCATCCTCCTCCAACGCCTCTCCACCATCGTCCAGCTGGTGGGATTGCCCTCGCCTGGTTCCATTCTTATCTATCTAATTGTAGCCAGAAAATCATTTGCAATGGCTTCTCTTCCCACTCCCACATCTTTACTTCTGGTGTCCCGCAAGGATCTATCCTTTGTCCCTCCTATTTCTCATCTATATGCTGCCCCTCAGCGACATGATCTGAAAACACAATGTCAGTTGTCACATGTACGCTGACACCCAGCTCTACCTCTCCATAACTTCTGTCAACCCCTAATTGGTCTCTAAATTGTCAGACTGCTTGTCCGAAATCCAGTACTGGATGAGCAGAAATTTTCTCCAATTAAATATTGGGAAGACCAAAGCCATTATCTTTGGTCCCCGCCACAAACTGCGTTCCCCAGCCACTGACTCCATCCCTCTCCCTCGCATCTGTCTGAGGCTGAACCAGACTGTTCGCAGCCTAGGTGTCATATCTGACTCTGAAATGAGCTTCCCGCCACATATCTGCGGCAAAACTAAAACCGCCTGTTTCGACCTCCGTAACACTGCCAGTCTCTGCCCCTGCCTCAGCTCATTTGCTGCTGAAACCCTCATCCATGCCTTTGTTACCTCTAGACTTGACTACTCCAACACACTCCTGGCTGGCCTCCCACATTCTACTCTACGTAAACTTGAGGTCATCCAAAACTCGGCAGTCCATGTCCTAACTCGCACCAAGTCCCACTCACTCATCACCCCTGTGTTCGTTGACCTAGGAAGTTGCAAAGGGACACTGATAGCTGTAGCAGATGGCGTTCAATGTGGGAAAGTGAGAGAGCTTCCATTTTTGATACTAGAAAGACAAATCAGAGTATTTTCTAAATGGTGAAGGACTAGGTACTGTCGAGGAGCAAAGGTGTCCAGGTACACAAATCACTAAACATAATCAAAAAGACTGATGGAATGTTGGTTTTCATCTCAAGGGGGTTGGAATACAAAAGTGAATTAATGATACTAAAGTTGTACAGAGCCTTGGTCAAACCACATCTGGAGCACTGCGTTCAGTTTTGGGCACCACGCCTCAGGAAAAATATATTGGCCTTGGAAAGGGTACAGCACAGGTTCACCAGAATGGTACCAGGTTTTTAAAGGGCTAAACTATGAGGACAAGTTGCATAAACTTGGCTTGTATTCCCTTGTGTTTCGACCATTGAGTGATCTAATCGATAGCTTTAAAATGATAAAACGATTTGATAAGGTAGACACATAGGGCCCAAGTTTCCACACGCGCCTAGAACGGCGCAGTCCCGACCTGGACGCCCGTTTTTCGCGCCACAAAGTGCGTCTAAAAAAATCCTCCGTATTCTCCACCTCCCTGCAGGTCCTCTGGCCCTTGGCGCAGTCAGCACGAGCTGTGGGGGGGCGGAGCCAGGTCCCTGCGCTGAAAACAGTGCCGGGACCTCTGCACATGCGCGCTACAGTGGGCACGCAAGTGCAGTAGCTCCAGGCGCCGAACTGTGTGGGAGGGGCCCGAAGCACGCAGCCCCTAGCCCTGGCCCAATGGCCTCACTGGGGCTGCGTGAATAAGGCTCCTCCCACGGCCAGCTCCTGCTCCCCCTCCCCCCCCCCCCCCCCCCCTGCCTCCGGACCAGACCCGACACCCGCTCCCCCGACTGACATGCGCTCCTGTTCCCGCTCCCCGCCCCCCCCCCGGACTGGACCCGACCCGAGCTCCTGCCCCCCGACCCGACTCCCCCCCCCGCCCCCCCCCCGGACTGGATCCGACCTCACCTCCCCTCCCTCTCTCCCCCCCCTCCCCCTCTCCCTCCCCCCCTCCCTCTCTCTCTCTCCCTCCCCCCCCCTCTCTCTCTCTCTCTCTCCCCCCTACCCTACCCCCCCCCACCCCCTCCTCCCCCTCCCCCCCCTCCTCCTCCCCCCTCCCCCTCCTCCTCCTCCTCCTCCTCCTCCTCCTCCTCCTCCTCCTCCTCCTCCCCCTCCCTCTCTCCCTCCCTCCCGACCCGACCCAACACCTACCTGTAAATCTGGTGCTGGGGACGGGCCCTGCCCGAAGTCTCGGGCCGGCCCGTTCAGCCTTCGGTCCCGAAAGGCCTGCCTGAAGCACTTTCACACAGGTAGGAAGATGGTTTATTTAATCTTTTCTTGGCTTATAAATGTTTATTCAGGTTGGATTTATTTGTATAATATTTGTATAAATATAAATAAGGATTTATTGTGGAATTTAATGAGTTCCCTCCCCCCCCACCTCGTTCTGGACGCCTAATTTGTAACCCGCGCCTGATTTTTTAATGTGTAGAACAGGTTTTTTCAGTTCTACAAAAATCTTCACTTGCTCCATTCTACTTTAGTTTGGAGTACGTTTTCACTGTGGAAACTTTGAAATCAGGCATCAGTGGCCGGACACGCCCCCTTTTGAAGAAAAAATTCTGTTCCAAAGTAGAACTGTTCTACCTGACTAGAACTGCAGAAAGAAAAAAATGTGGAGAATTGCGATTTCTAAGATAGTCCGTTCTCCACCAGTTGCTCCTAAAAATCAGGCACAAATCATGTGGAAACTTGGGCCCATAGAAACTATTTCCTCTGGTGGAGGAGTCCAGAACAAGTGGGCATAATCATAAAATTAGAGCTCGACCATTTAGGAGGGAAATGAGGAAGCATTTTTCACAAAGTGCAGTGGCAATCTGGAATACTCTCCCCAAAAAGCTGTGGATGCTGGGGGTGAACTGTAATTTTGAAGACCGAGTATGATAGATTTTTATTAGATAAGGGTATCAAGGAATATGGATCAAAGGCAGGTAAATTAAGTTGAGGTGCAGATCAGCCATGATCTGACTGAAAGGAAGAGTAGGCCATTCAGCCCTTACTTCTATTTAACCAATGTAACACCTCTCTATTTGGCAAGTTGTGCAAATGCTAACAACTACATAGTGCCGCTAACGTAGAAAAACATCCCATGGTGCTTTGCAGAAGCGTAATCAGACAAAAATCGACTCTGAGCCAAAGAAGAGGTTAGGAGGGATGACTATCACAACTTTGTCAAAGAGGTAGATTTTAAGTAGAGGTAGAGAGGTTTCAGGAAAGATTTGCAGCACTGAGGGCCAGGACAAATGAAGGCATGGCTGCCAAGGGTGGGACAAAAGGAGTGGGGGAATACACAAGAGGCCAGAGTTGGAGGAACACAGAATTCTTGGATGGGTTATATGGCTGGAGAAGGTTACAGAGATGGGGAAGGCAAGGCCATGAAGGGATTTAAATATAATAGTTTTAAATTTGAGATGTTGGGGATCGGGGCCCAATGTACGTGATAGTTGGCAGATAGGATACAAGCCACAGAGTTTTCAATGAACTGAAGTTTATGGAGGATGGGAGGCCAGTCGAAGGAGCTTTGGAATAGTTGAGCCTGGAGGTGACAAATGCATGGAGGAGTGTTTCAGCAGCAGATGAGCGGATGCAGGAGTGGAAACAGATAATGTTACGGAAGTAGAATTAGGCGGACTTTGTTGTGTAGAGGATAGGAGGTCGGCAGTTCAGCTCAGGATCAAATAGAATGCTGAGGTTGCGAACAGTCTTTCAACCTAAGACAGGGGCCATGGAGGGGAATTGTGGCCAGGCTACGAAGTTTGTGGAGGGGGCTGAAGACAATGGCTTCGGTCTTCCCCATTATTTAACTGGAGGAAAGTGCGGCTCATCAAAACTGAATGTTGGGCAAGCAGTCTGACAGCATAGAGGCAGTTGAGGGATCGAGAAAGGCGGTGGAGGGCTTGAATTGGGTGTCATCAGTGTACATGTGGAACTAGTGTCACATCTTTGGATGATGTTGCTAAGGGGCAGCATATAATTAGGAAGAAGAGGAGGTCATAGATAGATCCTGAGGGACTTGAGTTAATCGTGTGTGGGAGGGAAGAGAAACCATTGCTGGAAAATGCGCTGGCTACAATTTGATAGGCGAGGGTTGAACCAAGTGAAGGCAGTCCCACTCAGCTGAACAACTGAAGAGGTGCTGGAGAAGCATGGAATGGTCTATCATGTCAAAGGCTGCAGAGGTCAAAAGGATAAGGAGGGATAGTGCACCATGGTCACAGAGGATGTCATTTATAACTTTGCTCGAACTAAACTCTGCAGAATAACTGATGTAACTTCAAATATCATCTGCTAAACTTCAAATTTATGTTAAATGTCCATAAAAATAACCTTGAATTATCACAAAATACAGAAACCTTTTGAACTGCATCAAGTACTAGTAGTGTACACTAATATTTCTTGAATTGCAGCAATATATAATTCTTCAGTACTGCATATTAATATTCCCTCGATTGCCGCATTAATTAACTGTTAGCATTGCACACCAATATTCTTTGAATTGCAACATTACTCAATTATTAGTACTTAATTCCTTTCATTGCTGCATTTGTTTCATTTAACAAAGTGGGCAGCACAGTAAGTAGGACATAGGTTTGTAACCACAATTCCCAATGTTGTGGAGAGGGGCAGCTAATAAATACATTAAAAAATTCTTAGGCATTCTGTAGAAAATAAAAGTGCCTAAAGCCAGAAATACAGTTTGTAAATTACATGACAATGCTAATCACAATTTAATCAACACTGGGAAACGTATATATATTTTCAGCATTTGCATGACAACAGTATTGTCTTTCTAGATTGCTAATACTACTTGAGACTCATACCAGAGCACAGTGATCCCTGTTATTTTGGCTGGTCAGGTCAGCAATAGTGGAAGCGATGCTTGGACCCAGCAGAAGCCCCCTCTGATCCAGGTAGCACTGATGGATCTCGCTCAGTAGTTGCTGATACCTAATGAAAGAGTAGGCTTGCTTTAAATTTACTGAAACTAACGCCACAAGTTATCATAACCTCCTCAACAAAAAACAGTGCTATAGATTCCATTAGTTCTTCTTGCAGAAGCACACCATCATTTAGATTATTTTTCAACAATATTGGAGAGTCTATTTGACGTTAACAATGCATGTCAAGACAGTTTTCCCTTTACATAATTTACACCACTACTAGGAAAGCACATCCTCATGGAGTAGGCCGCTCCACAAAAAGAGCTAACCATGGGCTAATGGGCCTTTTTCGGAGCAGTAACTTCTATGATTCTACACCTGATTGGAAGTTGATAGAAACTTCCAAACATTAAAATTGTGGAAACTGACTCAGTACAGGCGATTCAAGCACTCGGGAGGGAAGAGGTGGGGGAAGAGAGGTGGGGGAAGAGAGAGAGCGAGGGAGACAGACACAGAAAGAGGGACAGATAGATGGCAGAGAGAGGAGCACAGAGAGAAAGGGAGTGGAGATATTGAGAGCAGAAGAAAGCACGGAAAAGGAGTGGATTACATTGCCCTTATCACAGTTCAGCTCGTTTGGTAGCGCTGCACAGCCAGTGAATTACTTTTGAAGTGCAGTCATTGTTATTTCTATTCATCTTAAAAACTGTGAGAAGGCTGGTCACATTTACAAGAACTTGCTGTAAAGAAAACGTTGCGGGACAAAATGGCAAAGGCTCACCACAGTGACCAGGTATGAACGGCTGGTTTCCCACCCAATTTCCAATCACAATACAGGCAGAATTAGTTGGTAACCAGGAGATACAAAGCGAGTCAAAAGTACATCCGATATATATTTAAAATATCAATATTGAAACAGATAGTGAATCAATAACTAAAATTCCCTTTGAAGAACAAAAGCCTTTCTTGGTCACTTCATAATTCAGTTCACTTTATGCAACTGTATAAACTTCCTGCATTATAAAGAATTACCCAGGCTGCTGTTCACTGTGGGGAGTTTTAGAATCTTTATGAAGTAGTTTTGCTTTACTATTCTGTCTATATAACCACAACTATATTTCAAAAATGATTCACTAGACGTGAAACTCTTTGGGGCTTAAAGGACGTGATAAGGTGCAGTAAAAATGTGACTTTCTTTCATAAAGAAACACTGTTACTCATTACTGAAAAATCTATCAAGATAGCTAAACAAACATTTCACTGATGGCCAACACCTGAAGTAGACCCTTTATATGAAGACTAGGTTATTTTACAGGATAGTATTGAAGTCTAACAAGAACACCATGAATTACTGTACATTCTTCAGCTCACCATTCATCGAAGACCATGCATGCAGAACATACTTACTCGGAGCTTTTTTCAGTTCTTTGTTCTATCTGTTCAATTAGAGACTGTGGAAGAAGAAAAAAAACACATTTGACACTTTTAAATAGCAGCAAGCTTGATCATTTGTGATGATAAATACTAACAGTTAGCTAAAAATATCACTCAAAATTTGCAACAGTCTTGCATCATTTCTCAGGATTCTCTATAAATCCATATATTATTATGATGAAAAACACAGGAGGCCCCCCTACTGTGCGCAGTGAGTCCCAAGGTGCCCAGCCAGACGGGTCACAGGATGCTCGGCTGTCCGTTGGGAACTTGTTGAGTCCTGGCTGCCCAGCCGGGTGTGTGACACTGCTGTTCATTAGCACAATTGTACCATGTCACACACAAGATATCAGCTGATATTCCAAAGAAACTCCACCTCTCTTCCTATATCTCTGCTTCTCCCCACTCTAATTCTTTATGTCTCACTCTGTGGTTTTCTATTTCTCATTATTTTATTTTTCTCTACCTTTCTGCATGGCTCTCACACATTTTGCTGATTGTGGTTTCCAGCTATTTTCCCCATGCCCTCTGCAAGTCTCTACTTCCCAGTCTCCTCTTTATTGCATGTCTCCCAATCTCTGAGACTTGAAAGATAGCACAGGACAGATAGGCCCGGAAGCCTGCTCTAAGAAAAGTGGTACCTTTTCCTACCTATCTAGATGTGAATGACTTTCTCTACATGTCTATTTTTGATGCATTAGTTCTTAACAGATAGTGGCTTTTCTAGCAAACCAGGTGCCAGCATAATAAACACAACGGGCCCAAGTTTCCACATGATTTGCGCCTGATTTTTAGGAGCAACTGGTAGGGAACGGACTATCTTAGAAATCTCAATTCTCCACATTTTTTTTTCGGCAGTTCTAGTCAGGTAGAACAGTTCTACTTTGGAACAGAATTTTTTCTTCAAAAGGGGGCGTGTCCGGCCTGTGTGAAAGTGCTTCAGGCAGGCCTTTCGGGACCGATGGCTGAACGGGCCGGCCCGAGACTTCGGGCAGGGCCCGTCCCCAGCACCAGATTTACAGGTAGGTGGCGTTGGGTCGGGTCGGGGAGGTTCGGTTCGGGGGAGGGAGGGAGAGAGAGAGAGAGAGGGGGGGAGGGAGGGAGAGAGAGGGGGGAGGGAGGGAGAGAGAGGGGGGAGGGAGGGAGAGAGAGGGGGGAGGGAGGGAGAGAGAGGGGGGAGGGAGGGAGAGAGAGAGGGAGAGAGGGAGATCAGGTCGGATCCGATCCAGTCCGGGAGCGTGGGTCGGGTCTGGGGGGGGGGGGGGGGGAGCGGGTGTCGGGTCTGGTCCGGAGGCAGGTTGGGGGGAAGCGGGTGTCGGGTCTGGTCCGGAGGCAGGGGGGAGCGGGTGTTGGGTCTGGGTGGGGGGGGGGAAGAGAGCAGGAGCTGGCCGTGGGAGGAGCCTTATTCACGCAGCCCCAGTGAGGCCATTGGGCCAGGGCTAGGGGCTGCATGCTTCGGGCCCCTCCCACACAGTTCGCTGCCTGGAGCTACTGCACTTGCGTGCCCACTGTAGCGCGCATGTGCAGAGGTCCCGGCACTGTTTTCAGCGCAGGGACCTGGCTCCGCCCCCCCACATCTCGTGCTGCCTGCGCCGAGGGCCAGAGGACCTGCAGGGAGGTGGAGAATACCGAGGATTTTTTTAGGCGCACTTTGTGGCGCGAAAAAAGGGCATCCAGGTCGGGACTGCGCCGTTCTAGGCGCGTGTGGAAACTTGGGCCCTATGTGAGTACTATGTACAATTCTCTCCACACACTATGGGCCTATGTAAATGTCTGTTTCCATAGTGTACAATGCTTACCCTCACTTTAGGAGCTGCAGCTCTGAACTTCACATAAAACAATGTAAAGGCATTATCAGTGTTGGATATAACCGAGGGATCCTGTCAGAAAAAATAATTCTAAAAATTAATGAACAGTTTAAAAAAAAACCTTTAACTTAACATATACACTCTGATCTACTTATGAAAACACGGGTTAAAAATGTATTTGAACCATCATGCTTTCATCAAAATTTCTACAGACTCTGCTCAATAAAATTTCAATCTCAACTTATATCAGTATTTTGGCATTATACATTTGTAGTTCAGATGTTGTACACTTGGTTTGCACACATGCAAGGGTCTTGCCGTATACATGCAACTAAACCAGATACATGCTGCTGTGGCATTGGACACGGGCAATCGAAGGCCAAGTGCAGACCTCAGGTGAAGTGGGGTTAGAGCTTGGAGGACAATTGGACTGGGGCATGCTGACCCAAATCAGTTCCCATTTGAAAGTCATACATTCCGTCCTTATTTTTATATTCCATTATAAATTCCTACCTTCCCGTTTATAATGCAAAGTGCCGATGTAAATTTTTCACACTGTAATTACAACTTCAATTCCCTGCCAGAGGTGGCGCTGCTACTGCTCCTGTGAGGAGGGGGGATATTTCCTTTTTTGTCAGTGGTCCAGATTAGATTTGGTTGCTTTCCTATCCAAATATAGATGGGTTCCTCTTTTTTTCCCCCCTGTCCTGCCACTTTCCATTGTGTTCTGACTGACATTTATCCTTCAACCAACATCACTAAAAACTGATTATCTGGTCATTTTTTTCATTGCTGTTTGCGTAACCTTGCTGTGAGTAAACTGGCTGCCATGATTCCCTGATCGTCATCATCATCAGCAGTCCCTCGAAATCTAAATGTGAGTTCTTAGGTGATTGAACAGTCCAATACAGGAATTACAGTTTCTGTCACAGGTGGGACAGACAGTGGTTGAAGGAAAGGGTGGGTGGGGAGTCTGGTTTGCCGCACGCTCCTGCCGCTGCCTGCGCTTGTTTTCTGCATGCACTCAGCGACGAGACTCGAAGTGCTCAGCGCCCTCCCAGATGCTCTTCCTCCACTTAGGGCGGTCTTTGGCCAGGGATTCCCAGGTGTTGGTGGGAATGTTGCATTTTATCATCAAGGAGGCTTTGAGGGTGTCCTTGAAACGTTTCCTCTGCCCACCTGGAGCTCGCTTGCCATGTAGGAGTTCCAAAGAGAGCGCTTGCTTTACGAGTCTTGTGTCAGACATGCGAACAATGTGGCCCGCCCAACAGAGCTGGTGGAGTGTAGTCAGTGCTTCGATATTGGGAATGTTGGCCTGATCGATGGTAATGTTGGTGGTATTTCTCCAGCGATTTGAGGTGTCTACTGTGTATGGTCCACGTCTCTGAGCCATACAGGAGGGTGGGTATCACTACAGCCCTGTAGACCCTGAGCTTGGTGGCAGTTTTGAGGGCCTGATCTTCGAATACACTCTTCCTCAGGTGGCTGAAGGCTGCGCTGGCACACTGGAGGCGGTGTTGAACCTTGTTGTCGATGTCTGCCCTTGCTGATAAAAGGCTCCCGAGGTATGGAAAATGGTCCACGTTGTCCAGGGCCACACCATGGATCTTGATAACTGGGGGTCAGTGCTGTGTGGCGGGGTCAGGTTGGTGGAGGACCCTTTGTCTTACAGATGTTTAGTGTAAGGCCAATGCTTTTGTACGCCTCAGTGAGGATGTTGTCTATGGAAGTACTCCATTGGATCGAACGTGTATTGGGACGGGTTGAGATTTATAGAAGTTTTTTCTTTGAGGAGTCACTCCAGATACTGTTTAGGCTGTCTCGTTATGTGCCCCATTGTTTTCAATTTATCACAGTCATGTTTACAATGCCTGAACAGTTTCAGTACCTTTGGAATTCTGAGACCCGTTTTCAATTTAACACAGATGTACAGAATAAGCCACAATTTCCAAACTGGGAGCAGAGGTTGGGATGGGGCTTGGGTTAAACATTTTGATATTCAGACAGAGTGGTATGTGGGCCGCTACAGTGATAGGGAGCATTGCAGTGGATGATGTGGTTTCCCTCTCCTCCAATCTCAAGTTAGAGGGGGGCCATTCGGCCAAGTCTCACAGCTACTGTATCTCCACTAACTACATACATAATAATGTTCTCCTTATTAACTCAAGCTGGTCAATTAAAAACCGAGCTAAACCAAACATCACTGCAACATTTGTCTTAATGCGATGCTTCAAAATACGTTATTAAAAGCGGTATTAAGCTGTAATCTTACCCTTTTTATTAACTGTGTGGAGAGGTTCTGAAGTGTATTCACAGTGTAAGTCTTCATAAGGTGCATAGCTTTGGATAGGCATTGCTTAAACTTTGCTAAATAAACAGGATAATCTCGAAAGCCAGGCTATAAACAGAACAAGTATTTATTGAATGTCATCAGATGTATATGGCATAAATAGTCAATTTAACAAAAATGCATATGGCTTTATTGTTACACTACGCAAATCAATGCAGACCCTGTAATATAAGAACATAAGAAATAGGAGCAGGAGTAGGCTTTCCGGCCCCTCGAGCCTGCTCCACCATTTAATACGATCATGGCTGATCCGATCGTGCACTCAGGTCCACTTCCCTGCCCGCTCTCCATAATCCCTTATCGTTTAAGAAACTGTCTATTTCTGTTTTAAATTTATTCAATGTCCCAGCTTCCACAGCTCTCTGAGGCAGCAAATTCCACTGATCCACAACCCTCAGAAGAAATTCCTCCTCATCTCAGTTTTAAATGGGAGGCCCCTTATTCTAAGATTATGCCCTCTAGCTCTAGTCTCCCCCATCAGTGGAAACATCCTCTCTGCATCCACCTTGTCAAGCCCCCTCATAATCTTATACATTTCGATAAGATCATCTCTCATTCTTCTGAATTCCAATGAGTAGAGACCCAACCTACTCAACCTTTCCTCATAAGTCAACCCCTCATCCCCGGAATCAACCTAGTAAACCTTCTCTGAACTGTCTCCCAAAGCAAGTATATCCTTTCGTAAATATGGAAACCAAAACTGCATGCAGTATTCCAGGTGTGGCCTCACCATTACCCTGTACAACTGTAGCAAGACTTCCCTGCTTTTATACTCCATCTCTTTTGCGATAAAGGCCAAGATTCCATTGACCTTCCTGATCACTTGCTGTACCTGCATACTAACCTTTTGTGTTTCATGTACAAGTACTCCCAGGTCCCTCTGTACTGCAGCACTTTGCAATCTTTCTCCATTTAAAAAATAAGTTGCTCTTTGATTTTTTCTGCCAAAGTGCATGACCTCACACTTTCCAACATTATACTCCATCTGCCAAATTTTCGCCACTCACTTAGCCTGTCTATATCCTTTTGCGGATTTTTGTGTGTCCTCCTCACACATTGCATTTCCTCCCATCTTTGTATCGACAGCAAACTTGGCTACATTACACTCTGTTCCTTCTTCCAAGTCGTTAATATAGACTGTAAATAGTTGGGGTCCCAGCACTGATCCCTGCAGCACCCCACTGGTTACTGATTGCCAACCAGAGAATGAACCATTTTTCCCGACTCTCTGTTTTCTGTTAGTTAGCCAATCCTCTATCCATGCTAATATATTACCCCCAACCCTGTGAACTTTTATCTTGTGCAGTAACCTCTTATGTGGCACCTTGTCAAATATCTCCCAGACTAACACAGACCCTGCAATGTCACCCGGAGCCCAGCAAAAGCACCCAGACCCCGGCAAAACCACCCAGGCCCTGAATTATCATCCAGACCAACGCAGACCCTGAAATATCACCCAGAACACAGCCCCTCCAATTTCATCCAAACCCCACCCCCACAGACCCGGCAGCACCAGCCAGACCAACAAAGACCCTGCAATATCACCCAGACCAACACTACAATATCCCCATCCAAAGTATGGAGCTCTTGGTACAAAGGTACATTGGGCCAAATGGTCTCCTTCTGTGCTGAAATTACTAGGAGTTAACAGGATTAGCTGTCAACATAGGAATATTTAAAAAATGTAGACCACAGGCTCTCAGTGTGCCATATACATTACAACAAAGAACATGATCTATAGCCTACATTAATTGCCATACAATCAAAAACATATTTCAACTAAGTTCGGCCCAGTTATAGTAGTGCAGGCAAAACTGTACCTCTAACAAAATGACTTACATGTGATGACACATAGGTTATACAGTCATCCAATTTGGCCAGCATCGGTATAAATCCTTCACTGTTCACAGATAACGTAGGTGAATTCAATTTCTAGGATGAGAGCAAAATACTGTCAGAATGTAGGTTGTACTCCAGTTGCAAGTACATTAAGGTTTGAATGGAAGAACACAACAATGCCAATTTCTAACTAGAGCACTTTCCTATTGAAAGGAATGGTCTATACTTATTAACGTAGCTTGCTTAGGATGCATAACAAATGTATACTGAGCTATACATTTGTACTTTGACAAATCCCCAATTTTGAATTTGGTTTTAACCTGGATCCCCTGTGGTGTTGTTCACACTGATTAATATACAAAAACATGATGGGAACTAAGTGAGATTTACATCAATTGTAAGTCACTTTGAAAAGGCTGTGATTGCTGGGTCAATTGAAATTTTCAAAACTGAGATCGATAGATTTTCATTAGGTAACAGTATCAAGCTATGGCAGGAAAGTGGAATTGAGCTGCAGATTAGCCAGGATCTAACAGAATGGTTCAAGAGGCTCGAGCAGCTGAATGGCCTACTCCTATTCCTGTATTCCTAAGTGCGTGCTATCTAAGACTTTTAATATTACTGGCATATCTGCAGTTGCATTACTGCCAATGAATTGGAGAGTATACTGTTCGGCCATCCCCATGACCACAGAAATGGTCCCGGTTCTCTCTCTCCCCCCCACCCTTCCAAACACACCTCCAACCGGGCACCACCCACATTAAAGCGAAAGATATGTTAAAAAATCTAAAAGTCTCTTTAAGAGTACAGAAGTGAAAACTGGCTTAGTTTAAGACACTTAAAAAGTTAAAAGTAGATATCTGGGGCTGTTTTTAATGTGTTTTTGGGATGTGGGTGACCCTGGTAAAGCAGCATTCATCACTTATACTGAGCTGCTGCAGGGGCCTTAAGAGGCAACCATGCAAGATAGAACTGGAGCCATATGTAGGCCAGACCAGGTCGGGTGGTGGTGGGGGGCAGGGCGGGGGGGGAGCAGATCATCTTCTCAGAGCACATTAGTGAAACAGTTGCATTTTTACCACAATCCAGCTGCTTTCAATGGTCCTTTTTTTCTGGTACCAGCCCACAAAGAAGTAGATTGATTGAATTCAATTCCACCACTAGCCAGGGTGGGATTTTAACTCACGGCCTCTGGGTGGCTAGTCCAGTATCACTAGGTTACTGTATCTTTGTAGAATAAAATCAGTGTTCAGAGTTCAGTACTGCATAATGATTAGACATTCAGGGCAGAGCTTCAAGGAGGAACAAGGGGTGACATTCAGGCACTCATCCTGGAAAGTGTGTCAGTCTGACATGGAAGTACTGGATCACTGTGCATCAACCAGTAAATGGTTTTGCCAGCTGGAGGCCAGCAGACAAGAACATTTTAGTGGTGTGTTTTCACAAGTTCAACTCCAAAAAGGATATGAATATATCGACCTGTCTGCACAATGAAACTTAAAACAGACCATGCATCAGCGACACTTACTGTGTTTATATTTTCTAACTCATTGAAATACGAAAGCTTCTGCTGAATACTTTCAGCGAGGTCGACAAGCTCCGACTGTTGAGGAAAAAATAAAATATATATTACAGCAGAACTCAAACCAGCCATGCTAAGACAGTTTGTTACTTCCAGTAACAAACTGCTTTCACATTTAGAAAGTACATTGTACCAGAAGCCCAGTTGCCACCTACAAAGCCTCCCATGCTGTACGCCAAGCTTCACGGACCACATTAGGCGCATACAATAGAGCTTCAGGGCCACATACAAAGTTTAAATGCACATTCCTACCAACATGCATATATCTCAAGTTGCTCACAGATCCTTGGTGTTGAGTCAGGATTTATCCACCCATAAGGCAACAGCACAAAAGAGAAGCCTCTGTAAACCTCCCACCCACAAACGTGAAACAGGATAAACCAACAAATAATATTAATGCAAACAGGACCAGATTGCCAGGGCTCTGGTCCACTGTAGGGTTTATCGGTGGATTTAGTTAGCGTACAATGAAAATCTTAACCTGGGAAAATTGTAGTGACTCCCTTCCATAAAGGTTCTGTATGACAATATCCTCAGTGTGGGGACATTGGCATTTTTTCCTTGGTTCACTAATGTTTGATTTAGAAGTTGGCAGGAATAGAAAGCATTTCCCCCTCTTTATATACATTGACATTTTTAGCTGATGTTAGCAAACAGAGGGGCATACATCTTCGGGTTAGTAGGAATTAAATTCCTATTGCCCATAGATAGCTCCAAGTCATAGTTAAGCAGTGAACAACTTATGCTGGAACGTTTGCACAATAAAGTTTCAGAGCTTAACATCCTTAAATATCACGTGAACCTCTGCACTTGATTCCTGTGCAATAATATTTTTATTTGGGCAATTCTGGCAAGACTGCATTTATTGCCCATCGCTAGGTGCCCTGAGAAGGTGGTGATGGGCCTTCTCCTTCAATCACTGCAGTCCTTGTGGCAACAGCACTCCCATGGTCGGATTAGGTAGCAAATTACATGATATTGATCCGACGATAATAAGGCCCAAGGCACGACAATGTGTGACTTGAAGGTAATGGTGTTCCCCTTTAAATATTAGTTTCTATTTCGATAACAATAGTTTGTGATAGTGATCTAGTAGGAGCGGAAGGGAAAACTGCACCAGATATCATGCACAGCCCGGAGCAACATACATTCGGAATATGGCCCAAGGGAATGAAAACATGGGAGTTAAAAAAAAGTATCCAGGAAGATAATGACAGCACAATTAAGCCGTGAGAAAAGAGAGTTACAAATACAGGGGACAAGAAGATGGGGGAGTGGGGGCAAGCAAGAGCAAACAGGAACCCAACACCCATCACCAAGGATTTAGTAAAAGATAATGTGTTTATTCCAGGAGGACGATGGCCAGTCGGTATGTGCACTTGTTTGGATATTGTACATCAATTACAGAACATAGATCACACACATCTCCATTCTTCACTTTTCCCTCATGCTATTACCCTGAAATGTGCTCTTTTCCGCACCCGAGCTCAATTCTTTGCCCTTTCTCCTTTCCATCCCAACTAAAATTGCCTCATATCAGTTGTTTCTAACCTGTAACATCTACCGTAGGGCACTTGACATCACAAATATGCACACCACGCACCAATCACCCCACGCGCCAAACATTTTAATCACTGCCCTAAAGCTTTCCTACCTGTTCCCGCAGGAGTTGCTCACAGGCCTCGTGTAGTGTGCCTGTCTTAGTGGATACAAACAGGTACTGCTTCTGCAAAGACTCCAAGTGCAGTAAGGCTGTGTTTACATCATTCAGTATGGCATCGCACTGCTTCTGAAAGCCACACAGATAATCCCTCATTTCTCTAAGACATAGGACAAAAAGAACAAGTTACACTCTAACACACACGATCTGCCGTGTGATTAATGTACAAGAGTCCACAAAAACCAACAGACAATACAGGAAAGTGAACCTGCAAAATAAACATCGATTCCACTTGTTAAGGGTCACAGATTGATGGAACTGCTCACAGGTAACAGATGATCTGTACTTTAGTTCCTTATTGAGTGCACAACTTTCATTTCTCTGCCGCAGTCAGACAAGTTTTATGCTCAAGATGAAGGACATCAGTGCAGGAGAAAAGAAACATTTCCAACGTAAAGCACTTTCATGTCAGGAACTATTAAAATTACAAACATTCCCTCTACCTTCCCAACAATATGACATCATATGGCTCACAGTGTAGCCCCTAATCAATCATTCTGGTACTCCATTTCCCACATCAACTCACCTTGTGCCTATTCCCAGGCCATCAATTAGCACCAGATTACAAGTAGTTTTGTGTTGGCACTCGTGAGAACCGGGAACTCCCTTTTTAGACAGTCCCTCATATCGAGAATGACTTGCTTCCACTCCAAAAAGGGATGAGTTCACAGGTGTTTCAATGAAGGACCTAATATTCCAGGTCCCAAACTACATGTTGAAGGGTGGGAGGTGAATGTGCGTGGATTTTTTTTTTAACGTGGGGTGGCCGTTGCACACCAGCCACCACACGAGCTTGACAGAGCTCGGTCTTGGTCCAGTGGCAAGGGTTAACCAAGAGACGACTGGAGACCAGCTCAGAGTTACCAAACATCAGACTGGCCGTAATGAAGCAGCACCAACCAGACGCTAGTGTTTCCCATGGGGCAGGGTGCAAGGAGACAGAGAGACCCATTCCAAGCTACCCTCTCACCTCTACTGGCAGCAGGTTTGAGAATACGTATGGATGCCTGGGAGCAGGATCTTCGTTACACCCTCTTGGCAAAAGAAAGCCCAGAAGGAAATATATTATAAAAGGAATTTCTTCTTCAGGAAAAGACATCAAGAGGAATAACTTCATTATTCTGTGATCAATGCCTATAACACAGCCGTTGCTCAATTTCACTATAGGTACACAGAATCCTAGACATTTACCGCACAGAAGGAAGCCATTCAACCATCATGCCTGTGCCAGCCAAAAAAGAGCTATTCAGCCTAATCCCACTTTCCAGCTCTTAGTCCATAGCCTTGTAGGTTACGGCACTTCAAGTGCATATCCAAGTATTTTTTAAATGTGAGCATTTCTGCTTCTATCACCCTTTCAGGCAGTGAGTTCCAGACACCCCCCCCCCCCCCACCACCCTCTGGCTGAAAGAATTTCTTCTCAATTCCCCCTCTAATCCTTCTACCAATTACTTTAAATCTATGCCCCTGGTTACTGACCTCTCCACTAAGGGAAATAGGTCCTTCCTATCCACTCTCTCTAGGCCCCTCATAATTTTATACACCTCAATCAAGTCTCTCCTCAGCCTCCTCTGTTTCAAAGAAATCAACCCTAGCCTATCCAATCTTTCCTCATAGCTAAAATGCTCCAGTCCTGGCAACATCCTCGTAAATCTCCTCTGTACCCTCTCAATGTTGCTCAATGATTTCAGACCCCAATGGTTAGCGAGAGAGAGTACCTGTATTTTGTTCCTTCATCTTGATCCATTTGTGTCTGTATCTTGGAGAACCAGGAAAAGAACTGCAGGGATGAGGAAAAACAAGGTGATTTGTAATGCTATCCACAAAGCCTCTGGTGGGAAGTCATGCTATAAAAGAGTGTACGAAAAGGAACTAAGTAGACAGCTCTTTCAGAGAGCAAACACAGGTGCAATGGCCTCCTTCTGTGCCTTAAAACTCTATGAGTCTATAAAATGGGGTTAACAGAAAGGAAGGTGTGATTTGGGCTGATCTTTAATTTTGAATTCAGTGCCCACCAGCTCATGTATCTATCTATCTATCCAGTCATGGCCCAACATTCTCTAGCCACCAATTCCTTCCCTCTACTTAGCATCTGTCTGAGGCTGAACCAGACTACTGGCAGCCTTGGCGTGCCATTTGATCGAGCTAAACTTCCAACTCCGTATCCTCTCCATCAAGACCTGTGCTCGCTGACCTACATTGGCTCTTGGTCCATCAACACCTCAAATTTAAATTTCTCATCTGTGTGTTCAAATCCCTCCATAGCCTCGCCCCCTCCCTACCTCTAACTTCCTTCAGCCCTACAGCCCTGAGCTTTGTGTTCCTCCACTTCTGGCCTTTTGTGCATCCCTGACATCCTTTGCTCCACTATTTGCAGTCATGCCTTCAGCTGTCTAGGCTCTAAATTCTGGAATTTCCTCCCTAAAGCTTTCTGTTTCTCTACCTCTCCGACCAAGGTTTTGGTCACCTATCCAACATCTCATGTGGCTCAGTGTCAATTTTTGTCTGTTAACGTTCCTGTGAAGCGCCTTGGGACATTTGACTATGTTAAAGGTGCGATATAATGCAGATTATTGTTGTACAATCAGATTGTGTAAACAATTGCTAGTCAACTCAAGGTCCCATGGACATGTTCTCACAGTGGCCCCTACGTTACTGGTACAGGTCAGTACCACCACCACAGCAGTCACTGGGCATCCATCCCCACATGTAATAGCTACTAACATATATACATTTAATTTTAAATATAAATAAACATATATAAATTTACTTCAACACACGAACAAAAAGTTTTGCCAAACTGAAGTTTAATGGCTACACACCAGGAAACTTTTTAAACAGAGTTTCTTAAAACCTACTTACCGATTTAAATAAATTAGGTTAGACTAATAAGCCCAGATTCTCCGATTAGTGTTATTTTAATGCCTGCATTAACCCATATAATTGAACAGAAAATCTAGGCCATGGAATCCCAAAAATGTAACCAAAGATATTTATGCAGAAGCACATATAAAAGAGGAACAATGGGTATCTATGAAATGGAGTATGCTACTATTTGACAGCACCAAACAACTTTTATTTGAAATTAAGCTATGTTTAATATTTTAGACCTTTTCCTTACAATTTGACAGACTGAAAGAAAAGGCAATTATTCAAAGTTTAACTCTTTCATGCCCTAAAATGAAATGAACCAATTTTGCTAGCAGTGGTCTGTTACGTACCTGCTGAGCAGTTTCTATTTTCTCATTTTCCATGTCCAAGTCAGTAAAGCCTTTGAGAAGAATATCCTCAGTAGATTCAGGGACTGCAGCAGTAAGAGGAACAGCGATGGATCTTGATGTCAGGCTGCAAAGGTCCTCAATTGGCAACTATAAGTTAAAAGAAACAACAGTGTTGTGTGTGGTTTAATTATACACAAAGCAGGATAACTACTTGGGCCTAGATCTGGTACTGGACTAGCAACCCAGAGTGCGTGAATTCAAATCTCACTGTGGTAAGTTGCTCAATAGTTTGATGAAATCTGGTTATTTGTGGGATAGCATCCAAAAAAAGTGGCCATGAAAACTGGTGGATTATTGTAAACACCCAACTAATGTCCTTAGTTCCAATTCCACACTACGTGGTTGACTCTTAATGGCCCCAGGGCAACCAAGAGTGGCCAACAAAAGCTGCCTTTCCAGCATTGTCCACATCCCGAAAACAAAGGAGTGCTGCAATGATCACATATTTTGGAAATTATTAGTAATTTTTCTGGTAGTAGTTACTCGAGTTGACTTTGAACTAGATCTTGAAGCATTGCCACCAGCATTGCAGCCAACAATTGAACAAGTGATTTGGTACAGATCAATCCAAAAGAGGCATTTTCACCATGGAACTGTCACCAACTATTGTGACGAGTAAAAATAGCACCCATCCCCTGATCCATACATGGTGCAAAGTCTTTGGAGGACTTGGCCCACTCAAAATGTGACCTGAGAGAGAACATTCACCCTCTCCTCCCTTGTGTGTAAATCGCCTGCTTGGGGAAGACGCGACTATTCCAATGCTCTCCTGGCCGGCCTCCCACCTTCCACAAGCTTCAGCTCATCCAAAACTCTGCTGCCCGTGTCCTAACTCGCACCAAGTCCCATTCACACATCACCCCTGTACTTGTGACGTACATTGGCTCCTGGTCTGGCAACGACTTGATTTTAAAATGATCAATCCTTGTGCTCAAATCCCTCCATGGCCTCTCCCCTCCCTATCTCTGTAACCTTCCCCAGCCCTGCAACCAAGCCGCCGCACACCCACCCCCATGCCCCGAGAACTCTGCGCTCCTTTAATTCTGGCCTCTTGTGCATCTCTGATTTCTAACGTACCTCCATTGGCGGCCATGCCTTCAGATGCCTAGGCACAAAGCTCTGGAATTCCCTCCCTAAACCTCCCCACCTACCTCGCTCTCTTTTTGTTTAAGATGCTCCTTAAAGCCAGCTCTTTGACAAAGCATTTTTAAATTTGCCTTGGGATGTTTCACTATGTTAAAGACACTATCTAAATGCAAGTTGTATTGGGGGGGGGGTGGGGTGGTATGTGACACTAATTACCATATTGCACTCTGGGTATTACAGTTGCACAGGAGCAGAGCAAAAACGACACACTCCGTAATAGATCACACACAGGAGATGGAGATTGCCAGCACTGAAGACCAGGGTGAAGTTTCCAACACTAGCCTGAAGCAGAAAACAAGCCCCGAGACCCCAGAAATGGCAGCCCCTGCACGAAGGAAGTTTCTCAACCATTTCTAACATTAAATGGCAAACGTTAATGTTTCTTTTCCTGGAATTGTGCACTTTTTCAGGGTTTCATGTTATACTATGCTATTTGTAGCTGTAAAAATTGAGAAATTTGAATGGTTTATTTTGTGAGATGCTGATAATCTGAACATTGTGACTGGTTTGAGTTTTCTGACCCCTTCGTTTGTGAGTAGCAGTGGTAGCTTTTCCTACCTATGCAATATTTGAGCAAATAAGCTTGGTTAACTGAACAGGTACTGCTTCTTTAAACCAGAGGAGAGCAATGGACTTTTCAGACTATGTATGTGATGCATCCTACACTTGAGATTTTTAATTGGATTGTGTAGATAGAAACAAAAATGGTCCACAAGCTCCAAACAATAGAAATCTTTAAGTGTGGCTATGAATTATAGGGAAACTTCTTGTTCAGCAATGAATAGTTTTGAAATAAAGATGAAGTCCATATAATCGATCAAGGCAATTTGGGCAGGTTTAGTTTGTGATTTGGCTAGTTCCCGGTCGATCGATGTTCTGAAGAACAGCCACTGTATTTTTACTCTAATGTTCTAGAACGTAACGCATCACAATATGTTGGAGCTAAAGGGCTGAAATCCAATAGGCTGCTTAATGCTGCCCTCAGCATTGGCAGTGGTCAGTATTGGCAACATTCCTGCACTGTTGCATGCAAAAGAACAAAATGTGCAAGTGCGGATAATTATTAAAAACAGAAAATGTTGGAAATGTACATCGTGAAACTGAGTTTTGATAAAGAGACCACACCCAAAACATTAAGCTCTCTCGTTGGGCGCTGGTAGACATCCTGTGTTTTAAGCATTTCCTGTTTTTTTTAAAACTTATCCTGCTTGCATTACTATGGCTGAGAGGACCACCTTCAGCCCCTTGAGCCTGCTCTGCCATTCCATCAAATCACGGCTGATCTCTACCTCAACTCCATTTACCCATCCGTTTTGTCCCACATCCTTTGATACCCTTACCGAACCAAAACCTGTCGAACTCAGACTTGAATATTTCAATTGAACCAGCATCCACAGACTTTGGGGGGGGGGGGGGGGGGGGGGAGAAAGAGTGTTCCACTACCCTTTGTGTGGAAAACTGCTTTGTGATTTCACTTTTGAATGCTCTAATTTTGAGTGCGCGCCCCCTTGTTCTGGATTTCCCCCATCAGAGCAAATAGATTCTTTGTACGGCAGTATAAATATCCCACCAGTTCCTCAATGCAGAAAACAGCATACCAACAATTAAATGATACACCATTTGGTAAAGGTATAAGATAATGGAACCGTTTAGCTAATGACGTTTGATTTTGTACCTGAAGGGGAATTTGTAATTTGATTTCCTTTTCTCAATTTGCTCTCGGGATGTTACACTGGCAAGGCCGCATTTATTGCCAATCCCTAGAGGCCCCGAGAAGGTGCTGGGCCTTTGCCTTGAACTGCTGAAGTGCTTGTTGGTGATGGTCCTCCCACAATGGTAGATGTTTAAAGGATTTGAGAGGGTAGATGGAGAGAAACTATTTCCTCTGGTGGGGGAGTCCAGAACAAGGGGTCATAACCTTAAAATAGGAGCTAGGCCATTCAAGGGCGACATCAGGAAACACTTCTTCAGAGTGGTGGAAATCTCAAACTCTCCCCAAAAAGCTGTCCATTAAAAATGTCAAAACTGAGACGGATAGATTTTAGGTGGGGCAAAGGTATAAAGGGCTAAGGAACCAAGGCAGCTAGCTGGAGTTAAGATATAGATCAGCCATGATTTGATATAATAGTGAAACAGGCTCAAGGGACTGAATGGTCTACTTGTGTTCCTATGGGCCCAAGTTTCCACATGATTTGCGCCTGATTTTTAGGAGCAACTGGTGGAGAACGGACTATCTTAGAAATCGCAATTCTCCACATTTTTTTTTCTGCAGTTCTAGTCAGGTAGAACAGTTCTACTTTGGAACAGTCCGGCAACTGACGCCTGATTTCAAAGTTTCCACAGTGAAAACGTACTCCAAACTAAAGTAGAATGGAGCAAGTGAAGATTTTTGTAGAACTGAAAAAACCTGTTCTACACATTAAAAAATCAGGCGCAGGTTACAAATTAGGCGTCCAGAACGAGGTGGGGGGGAAGGGAACTCATTAAATTCTACAATAAATCCTTATTTATACTTCTACAAATATTATACAAATAAATCCAACCTGAATAAACATTTATAAGCAAAGAAAAGATTAAATAAACCATCTTCCTACCTGTGTGAAAGTGCTTCAGCCACGAAGAATGCTGCAGGCGTTCGTTCCCGCAGGGGGTGGGGAAGGAAATAGCCGTTCGTTCCCGCGGAGCGGGGGGGGGGGGGGGGGGGGGGGGGGGAGGAGGAGACAGCCGTTCATTCCCGCAGGGGGTGGGGAAGGAAATAGCCGTTCGTTCCCGCGGAGCGGGGGAGGGGGGAAGGAGACAGTGAGAAGGCTGCAAGAAGCCTCTGTGCTGATGGCAATGTGCTTTTATTAAAAAATGTTCAAAAATTAAACAGCTACAAAGAACTACAAAAATGGCCGAGTGCCAATGTTTCCTTCACACTGCGCGTGCGCGAACGCTCCAACACGCACGCGCAGCGTTGCCGGCAGGAAAAGAACTAATTTAAATGGTACCCGCCCCCTCCCACTTACACAATCGGCGCGAGTGTAGGCTCCGCCCCCCTGGGCGCCGCGCCAAACAGACAAGGAGCTGCAAAGCGCTTCAGAATCGCGCGTTTTTTTTCCGGTGCCATTTTAGGCGCGAAAAACGGGCGCCCAGCTCGGAGGGGCGCCCATTTTTTATCATGTGGAAACTTGGGCCCTTTAAAGTTTCTATTTGGTGGGCAATTCCAGGATTTTGACTCAACAATGGCGATATATATCCAAGTCAGGATAGTGAGAGACTTGGCGGGGAACTTGGAGGTGATGGTGATCCCGTGACATTGGTGCTCTTGTCCTTCTCAGTGGGAGGGAGGTGCTGCTGAACTATCCTTGATGACTTGCTGCAGCCACTGTGCGCCAAACTGCTGTCTAGGGCGGGAGTAATTTGGGCATCAAGAACGAGTTTTATAAAGCTCATCTTTTTGAGCAATGGGTCAAAGCTACAACCAGCAAGCAGCCATCAGAAATGACAGCTTTCAGATAATTTTGCAATAAACTCAACAGAATTGGTAAT
Source organism: Pristiophorus japonicus (assembly GCF_044704955.1). NCBI lineage: Eukaryota > Metazoa > Chordata > Chondrichthyes > Pristiophoridae > Pristiophorus > Pristiophorus japonicus. Next base: position 133,102,959 of record NC_091987.1, read on the forward strand.
ACTATAGTTAACTACTACAGGTATTTAAAAAGCAAACAGACTAATTCTGAATCAGAATTTCACAAATGTTGGGTTTGACAGTGATATGTATTGTTCTAAATTCTTTGTCATGCCATTGGTGGACACAGATGAACCCAGTTAATCCACAGAATCACAGCACAGGAGGCGGCCATTCGGCCTATCGTGGTTGTACCGGTTCTCTGAAAGTGCCTGCCAATTAGCCCCATTCCTCTACTCATCCCCCATAGCCCTGCAAATGTTTCCTTTTCAAGTATTTATCCAATTCCCATTAGAAAGTTACTACTGAATTTGTTTCCACCACCATTTCAGGCAATGCATTCCAGTTTATAACAACTCAAGAGTAAAATGTTTGACTTGGACTGGAGATCACAACTAAAAACAGAACGTGCAGTCGTACACAAGCTTAAAACAACAATCTGGAACAAAGAATAGAGTTTCTTAGCAAGCACGTAAGGATACTATGTTACGGCGCGCTCAATTTAGCACTGCTTAAACATAGTATACGATTGCCCCCGCCCCAACCCCCCCCAACCAGTTCCACACACCACCACATCCATATCCAGCTATGTTGTCACTTTCTGAATCACTCCCTTCAATGCTGCTCCACAGCTGGCCAGCAAGAATCGACAAGCTCTCTTTCGGGCCGTTGGACTGTACTAAAGACTTCAGTGAATTCACTTGTGGCTCTAAGCTGTCAGACAAGAAGTAGGTAAAATGTGAAACATATCCATTCCGTTAAATACAGCGGTGGCTGAGGGACAAAATATTCAGACAGGTGCTTAAATTGAACCCACATCCTTCTATTTCTCCCACAATTACGACATTTCTGAGCTTTCCAACAACCCAACCCGTCAAGTTGGCCAAGAAAAGGTATTTTACTTGGTGTCTGGAGAGGAGCTTAGCCCTCCAGTCCAGCATGAGCCCCCAGGTTCTATCAGTGTACCAAGAACTTGCCCTTTTGCATTGTTTTCAGCAGGTGCAGATACGACAATAAAGAAATGCGCCTGAACTATGCTCAAACTTTATAGAATTGCGTCTACAACAATAACATTTAATTTGATCGAGAACCAGTTTAATGAGCATCAACAGGCAGTCCTTGTTCACTTATAACAAGCAGTCGGCTCAATTCAGCATCGCCGCGTTCCTGACATTGTTCAAAGCCACATTAAACGCTAGTTCCGCAGCACACTAACTTCTTTAGGTGCCCGACCTGATCCTACCTACAGGACTACCTTCTGTTAAAAACGTTTTTCCTTAAAAAAGGCAGTTCTGATCTTCAGTGGCAGAATTGTAATGAATCCTTTTTTAAAAACTGCACCATCTTCATCCAACTTCCGAGGCTTATTCCACTGGCCATTACGTGACTCAGTGTTTGATTTGTATTTACCACCATAACAACGCACAGCACTAGTTTGGGGGAGGGGGAAGAGGTTAGCACTTAATTGAACTAAAACATGTTCTTCAATCTAATACCCAGAGCGGAAGTATCCCAGAGCTCGAGGTCCCAACTTGAGCATCTTATCAGTGCCAAAAGTCGCTGGAGAAATACCTCCAACGATGTCTCCGCAAGATCTTAAAAATCCCAAGAGGGCAGACGCATCAACATTAGTGTCCTCGACCAAGCCAACATCCCCAGCATTGAAGCACTGACCACACTCGATCAGCTCCGCTGGGCAGGCCACATTATTCACATGCCAGACACGAGACTCCCAAAGTAAGCGCTCTACTCGGAACTCCTTCACAGCAAACGAGCCAAAGGTGAGCAGCGGAAGCGTTACAAGGACACCCTCAAAGCATCCCTGACACCTGGAAGTCCCTGGACAAAGACTGCCCTAAGTGGAGGAAGTGCATCCGGGAGGGCGCTGAGCACCTTGCGTCTCATCGTCGAAAGCATGCAGAAAACAAGCGCAGCAGCGGAAAGAGCGTGCGACAAACCTGTCCCACCCACCCTTTCCCTCAACGACTATCTGTCCCACCTGTGACAGAGTCTGTAGCTCTCGTATTGGACTGTTCAGCCACCTAAGAACTAATTTTAAGAGTGGAAGCAAGTCTTCCTCGATTCCGAGGGACTGCCTATGATATTTGATAGTGCCAAAGGGCAGCAAATACCTTCCACACAGAGGAAGTCTCACATGCAGGCATGTTACAAACTGCACGGCAAATGGTGAATGATAAAGTACTGTGAGCCTGACAGATCAAACTCCTGCAGTATGAAAGTGAAGTGTAGAGCTGCTGAACTTAAAGAAACTAGTCAAATAAACTGTAGCATTGCGAGATAAATCGGTATTTCAATAAGCAACTTGCCACTGAAATTCATGCAAAGCGCATCGAAGGGAATGCAAGTGCATGAATTGAGCAATGGCTAGGGAATACTAAACAGAGATTATTATTGAAGCTCATGTTGGCAGCAGAGATTCAAGGTCAACAACAGAAGAATGAAGAGAGAAGTTAGAAGAATTGTTTCCACAGGAGGTTATTAGAACACAGAATACTTTTACTGCAAAGGGCTGAGGGATACACTATATCATTTAAAAAGGAATGCAAAGAGAGGGTAGGGAAATGGGATTAGAGTAGGTAGCTCCATAGTGCCTTTAATGTCCCAAGGTGCTTTACAGGACAGTAAACAGAAATAAATTGACACCGAGCCAACGGAGGAGAAATTAGGACAGGTGACAGAGAGCTTGGTCAAAGAGATAGGTTTTAAGGAGGGTCTTAAAGGAGGAAGGAGAGGTGTCAGAGAGGTTTAGGGATGTACAAAAGTCAGAGGTAGAGGAACACAGAACTCTTGGAGGGTTGTAGGAGGATACAAAACGAACAGTCTGGTTCATCCTGAGACACTGGTCAGGGAAGGGGTTAGAATCAGTGACAAGGAAACGGAGTTTGTGGTGGGGGTGAAGACAATTGCTTTGGTCTTCCCAATATTTAATTGAAGGAAATCGTGGCTCATTTAGGACTGGATGTCAGACAAGCAGTTCGACAGCACAGGCAGCGGAGGGGTCAATAGAGGTGGCGGTGAGCTAGAGCTGTGTAAGAATATAGGCTTATGAGGGTATTTAGAGGGATAAGCATAACAACATAAAAGAAATAGGAGCAGGAGGCCATTCAGCCCCTCAATTCGGATCCGCCATTCAATAAGATCATGGCTGATTTTCTAATTCAACTCCACTTTCCTGCACTATCCCCATATCCCTTGATTCCCTTAATATCCAAAATATCTATCAATCTGTGTCTTGAATATACTCAACAACTGAGTCTCCACAGCCCTCTGGAGCAGAGAATTCCAAAGATTCACCACACTCCAAGTAAAGGTTAGCATGCAGGTACAGCAAGTGATCAGGAAGGCCAATGGAGTCTTGGCCTTTATTGCAAAGTGGCTGGAGTATAAAAGCAGGGAAGTCTTGCTACAGTTGTATTGGTGAAGCCACACCTGGAATACTGCATGCAGTTTTGGTTTCTATATTTACGAAAGGATATACTTGCTTTGGAGGCAGTTCAGAGAAGGTTCACTAGGTTGATTCCATAGTTGAGGGGGTTGACTTATGAGGAAAGGTTGAGTAGGTTGGGCCTCTACTCATTGGAATTCAGAAGAATGAGAGGTGATCTTACAGAAACGTATAAGATTATGATGGGGCTTGACAAGGTGGATGCAGAGAGGATGTTTCCACTGATAGGGGAGACTAGAACTAGAGGGCATAATCTTAGAATAAGGGGCCACCCATTTAAAGGTGAGGAGAAATTTCTTCTGAGGGTTGTGGATCTGTGGAATTTGCTGCCTCAGAGAGCCGTGGAAGCTGGGACATTAAATAAATTTAAGGCAGAAATAGGCAGTTCCTTAAACGATATGGGAATAAGGGGTTATGGAGAGCGGGCAGGGATGTGGACCTGAGTCCATGATCGGATCAGTCATGATCGTATTAAATGGCGGAGCAGGTTCGAGGGGCCGTATGGCCTACTCCCGCTCCTGTTCCTTATGTTCTTATGTTAAAGAAATTTCTCCTCATTTCAAACCTAAATGGCTGACCCCTTATTCTGAGACTGTGACTCTTGGTTCTAGACTCCTCAGCCAGGGAAAGCATACACCCTGCATCTATCCTGTCAAGCTCTGTAAGAATGTTTTATGTTTCAATGGGACCACCTCTCATTCTTCTAAACTCTAGAGAATATAGGCCAAGTCTACTCAATCTCTCCTCATAGACAATCCCCCCCATCCCAGGAATCAGTCTGGTGAACCTTTGTTGCAATCCCCCTATGGCAATTATATCCTTCCTTAGGTAAGGAGACTAAAACTGTACAGAATGCTCCAGGTGTGATCTCACCAGGGCCCTATATAATTGCAGTAAAACATATTTACTTTTACACTCAAATCCTCTTGTAATAAAGGCCAACATACCATTTACTTTTCTAACTGCTTGCTGTACCTGCATGTTAACTTTCAGTGATTCATGTACGAGGACACCCAGGTCCCTCTGAATACCAACATTTCCATTTAAAAAATACTCTACTTTTCTGTTTTTCCTACCAAAGTGGATAACTTCACATTTCTACACATTATATTCCATTTGCCATGTTCTTGCCCATTCACGCAGCCTGTCTATATTCCCTTGAAGCCTCTTTGCATCCTCCTCACAACTTACATTCCCACCTAGTTTTGCATCATCAGCAAACTTGGATATATTACATTTGGTCCCCTCATCCAAATCATTGATATAGATTGTGAATAGCTGGGGCCCAAGCATTGATTCTTGCGGTACCCCACTAGTTACAGTCCGGCAACCTGAAAATAACCCGTTTACTCCTACTCCCTGTTTTCTGTCCGTTAACCAATCTTCAATCCATGCTAGTATATTACCTCCAATCCTATGAGCCCTAATTCTGTTTAATAACCTCTTGTGTGGCATCTTATCGAATGCCTTCTGAAAATCCAAATACACCACATCCACTGGTCCCCACTTATCTATTCTGCTAGTTACAATCTCAAAAAACTAAGTGTTGACTCTGCCCAATCCTACTATTATTTTCTCATCATCATCATAGGCAGTCCCTCGTATCGAGGATGACTTGCTTCCACGTCAAAAAAAGATGAGTTCACAAGTCTTTTAATGAAGGATATAATATTCCAGATCCCGAACTACATGTTGAAGGGTGGAAGATGCCTGTGCATGTGGCCGTTGCACACCAGCCACCACACGGGCTTGACGGAGCTAGGTCTTGGTTCAGTGGCAAGTATTAACCAAGACGACTGGAGACCAGCTCTGCTGCACGTACCTAGTGCGTGCACACATCGCAGTGTGGGCTGGCCCGTGCTGCCCCTGGACCCCCGCCTCTTCTGGGCCCCGATCACATCGCTCTTCAATCTCTCGCTGCTCCACGCTCCAATCAGCGACCTGGACCTAGGTGACGTCCAATCCAGTCGCCCACTTCACATTATTTTCTAAGTGCATATTATCTAAGCATATTATTTTCTATTATGCCCTGCTACTACGTCATTCTAGGATTAGACATTGCAAGAGTTAAATGACCCTAAGCTTTTGGCCAGAACTGCTGTTCTGCAAAATCCACGGCTTTCGGACTCTCCGGATGAGGTATGATCACAAGTATCCTTGTTATTGCAAAAACTAATTGTTCTTGCTAGGAGAGGGGAAAGAACAGAATGAGATTAAAAGCTGTCTACAGGGACATCTCTCATCTCCTGAGATGTCTTTAGCAATGTACTGAGAACTCGCGATATTTGTTGAAATATATTATATAATCTCCTTTTACTATTTTTCCGTATTAAGCTTTGTTGGATTGCAGTTTAATATTAAATTACTAGTCTATAGTTTTATCATTTTAATTTTATTTCTCTTCTGCTAGAATTAGGAAAAGGGATATGTTAGAACTCATTGTCTTCAAGGTTCATGGGTTGCACTATCAACTGTGAAAACAGAAAAAGCTTGTGCTGAAGCTAAGCAGATAAGGGAGGCCTAGGGCCTGTGCCTGGACACAAAACTTGCTGTGTCCAAGACTGGGTGGATTTTTCCGCAGTTCCCACTTTGGGGTATACCCTAGGGTCATTCTCAGTATAGGCGGGCCAAGGAGGACACCAGACAGGTGTACAAGCGTATGTGAGTCGGAGATTTGAGGAATGAGCCATGCCTTCTATCCAAGCATCAATGGAGTGATGTAATTCTCAATTGTTCCTTGTAAACTGCTGCTTAAATAAAATCGCAACTGTTACCAATATGGAGCCAGCTTTGAACTACTGAACAGTCAGTCTAAAGGGACTTCAAATTTATTACAGCTGGGAGTCATCATAGATAACGTCACCATGGAGCAGCATGTAGATAATAAATAGTAAGGAGCCAAGGATAGATCCTTGGGAGAGTTCTGAAGAGAACAGTGTGGGGTGAGAACATAAGATAAGAACATAATAGCCCCTCGAGCCTGCCAATAAGATCATGGCTGAACTTCTACATCAACTCCACTTTCTTCCTATCCCTGAATTCCCTTAGTGCCCAAGAATTGATTGATCTCAGTCTTGAATATACTCAATGACTGAGCATCCATGGAAGCAAAGCCATTGCAGAAGATTCCCTGGATAGATAGGCAAGAGTGGAACCAGGAAAGGGCAGTCCCACTTCTCCCGCCGCTCCTTTAAAGTGCCGCAGGACATTTTGCTACATTAAAAGCGCTAGAAAAATGCAAGTTGTTGCTGTTAGAATTGTATGTGCCGGAGATTTAAAGCAGACTTTTTTTTTTAATGAACCCTGTTGCTTTGCGGTGAATAAATCCTGAATCAGAACACCAAGATCTGTTGGAATCAGTGACTTGAGATATATGGGAATTAATGGGAACGGGGTTATTACGTACCTGTGTGGCCCGTGAAAAAAGCTTGGCTGCTCCTGCCTTAAAGCACATGGACAGTATAGCAGGAACGCTGGAACTTTATCCTGCCAATAATAACTTGTATAGCACCTTCAACATGGAAAAACATCCAACTGCACTTCACTGAGCCAAATGAGATCATTAGATGGGGCGAACAAAGGCTTTTTCAGAGAAGTGGATTTGAAATTCGGTCTTAAAGGATGAGAGGGAGGTAGAGAAGCAGAGGGGCTTAGGGAGAGAATTGCAGAGCTTGGAGCTGCGGCGGCTCGACACGACCATCAATGGCAGGGCAAAGGAAGAGTGGGATCCACAAGAGGCTAGTGTAAGTTCCTATTGCTAGTGATAAAACATTTAAAAATCAGAAAGTCCAATTGGTTTGAGATCAAGAGATCGAGACCTTAAATAAGCGATTTTCCTTGCACTGGGTCAACGGGTTTTGGATAAAATATACGCCACCTTCACATTACTGCCTCTTGCAGTGCAAGCCACCCATTTAAATGAATTTTAAAAGACTACCCATAGTTATCACTTTAACATGTAGCTAACTGCAGCCAATTGATAAGACAATGTTGAATTATACAGATGGCAGTAAATTCCTCTGTATAGCCTCATATGAATTGCAGGCAATTCACCAGTCTGAAATATCAAAAGCAGCTGGCGTCAGTGGATAACTGACATCGCTCAACTGACAAATCAGCCAAGTTTTGCCATTTATCTTCATTTAACACCCCCACACACTGCACCCCAAACCAGTGCCTGGTCAAGAGTTGCTTTTCAAAAATATTTACAGCAAAACTTGATTCAGTAGACTGAACACGGAGTACATGCTGACCTCGGGAGAATAAACATTGAACAAGTCACTGTCGGGGTTTCTGCTCCCAATTCCTATCCAGGGACTAGGTGAGGAGTGAACATGCCAAGTTTACAGCAATCACCCCGGTGCTGTTGGACTGATTAGTACCTCAGCTCAAAACACTCTCTCCCAACACAATACAAATTTGCATGGATTAAATCCGTAATTGTACTGCTGGCTGTTTCCCCGCAGTTCAAGTGGAGATAGTGCAACAATTTCACTTGCATTTCTGCAAAAAGACTTGCATTTATATAGCGCTTTGACGCCCTTAGGCTGTCTCAAAGCTCTTTACAGCCAATGAAATATAGTCATTATTGTAATGTAGGTATGTTGTAATGTTGCTCTCCACAAACAGCAATGTGATAATGACCAGATAATCTATTTCGGTGATGTTGGTTGAGGGATAAATATTGGCCAGGACACGGGCGAATTCACCAGCTCTTCTTCAAAAGAGTGCCATGGGATCTTTTATGTTACCAGAGAGGGCAGATGGCACCTCGGTTTAACGTCTCAGCCGAAAGACGGCATCGCAAATAGTGCAGCATCTCCCCAGTACTGCACTAGAAGGGTCATCCTGCACTAGGTGCTCAAGGCTCTGGAGCGGGGCTGGAACCCAGAACCTTCTCACTCAGACATGTGAGTGCTACCACTGAGGCACAGCTGACACCTTGGAATCCTGGTGACAGCACTGCAAGTATAGAACCACAAGAATAGGCAACTTCAGGAAAAGAGACACAATATATTGGGGGGAGGAAAGGAAATCAGATACTTCATGTCCAAATAATGAGAAACTAATCACGTCCAACTTAATATAAGCACGTTTTGCTGATTGGGATTGCACATATACACTGGATTTGTCCAGCAACAAAACTATAAAAGTTAGTTCTGCACTGGATTCCAGCAGAAAACTGCTTCATTCTGCCACTCAAAGACTAGAGGACAGAATCTAAACTGATACTCGAGAGCAGTAATGAAGGAGTGCTACACTGTCTGAGGCACCACTTTTAAAGGAGACAGTAAACCCAGTCTTCACTTTCAAAAAGAGCCCACAACATCCTCCCAGAAGAGTTCTCCTAGCCAGTATTTCTCTCTCAGCCAACATCACCAAAACAGATTGCCAGGTCATTTATCACACTGCTGTTTGTGGGATCTTGCTGTGACCAAGTTACCTGCCACGTTTCCTGCGCTTAGGTGGAGGTGGAGGGAGCACCCCTGTGCTGGTTGGGGGGGGGGGGGGGGGGGGGAGGAGCACCCCTGCACTTGGGGGGGGGGGGGGGGGGGGGGGGGGAGGGAGGGGGAGGGAGCAACCCTGCGCTGGGGCGGGGGGGGGGGGAGGGAGAACCCCTGCACTGGGGGGGGGAGGGGGAGGGGGAGGGAGCACCCCTGCGCTGGGGGGGGAGGGGGAGGGGGAGGGAGCACCCCTGCGCTGGGGGGGGGAGGGGGAGGGAGCACCCCTGCGCTGGGGAGGGGGAGGGGAGCACCCCTCTGGGGGGGGCACCCCTGCGCTGGGGGGGGAGGGGGAGGGAGCACCCCTGCGCTGGGGGGGGGGGGGGGGGGGGAGGGGAGCACCCCTGCGCTGGGGGGGGGGGGGGGGAGGGGAGGGAGCACCCCTGCGCTGGGGAGGGGGCACCTCTGCGCTGGGGAGGGAGCACCCCTGCGCTGGGGGGGGGGGGGGGGAGGGGGAGGAGCACCCCTGCGGGGGGGGGGGGGGGAGGGAGCACCCCTGCACTGGGGGGGGGGGGGGAGGGAGGTGGGAGGGAGCAAACCCCGGCGCTGGGGAGG